>NC_136061.1:850524639-850734639 GCF_964261635.1 Lissotriton helveticus | reverse complement strand
GGCACTGAGCATGCGTAAAATCTGTGTGGGTCAGAAAGAGGCTAGCTATAAAAAGATCACCTATGGTACTGGCTCCACCTTGTGTCAAGGGATGTAGTCTATTCGTCGTCAGGGTACCCGGAAGGCCTAGCAAACGTATGTTTGGAGTGTAGGGTACCTGAGTGGGTGGTAGTGCGCAATGCTACTTTCTGGTAGGCAAAGGCGATCCCTAGCAGCAAGGGGTTGTTTGCTGGCAAGGTGGAGCCCGGACAGAAGATACTATGGAGTTTGCCCCAACTGAACATAGAAGTAGTGTAGCCGATATCCATTAGATTACGACTTGCTACTCAATAGGCGAGCCACTGCAACTGCCCAGCCAAACAATATGATTTGTAATCAGGGGTGCCCATCCCCACTTTATCGGGTGGTTGTTGGAGTATGGATTGACTATCCTTGTGATGGCCAGTATCCCTGATCTGACATCAATTAGCAGATATTAAATAGTGTAACTATCGAAGCAGGGACCCCAGCTGGTATGTTTACAAAATGGTAAAGCGGGCGTGCCAGTACCACCATTTTCGCAAGGGCCAGTCGACCTGCCACAGAAAGCGTCAGAGTAGCCCACAAACATGTTTGTGATTTATTTAAGAGCCATTATAGTTTACTTGAGATTGCCCTCAAGGACGTCCGCCACATCTCGATACACCAGAATTCACAGGAGTGGAGCGTCATTTGAATATTAATGTCTCCTAATGGGAAAGATGGCCTGTCATTGACAGCGTTAAATGAGAAGGTATAGGATTTGTTGATGTTGATATGTAGCCCATGAAGTGCTGCGAAAGTATTAAGTAGACTGGCTGTATCGGACATATCTGCACAGAGACCCTTTATGTAAAGTTTTATATCATCTGCATATAATGATACTACATAAGTTGAGGGCCCTATTAGGATTTCCCAGTTGTGCGTGTCTTGCCTTAGGCTATCAGGGGACATGGAAGCTCCACTCGCGCTGGCAAGCGCTGAGGCCGGGAAGACTACATTTCCCAGCAGCCTCAGTGGTACATCCGACGTCAGACGCCACTTCCCACATAGTGCGGAAAAGATGCAGAAGAAGTGAAATAGCGAGGCTGCGGGTTGAACGCTGCCGATTATTAACGCTGTTAACCTGGATTATCGCTGGCCATATTCCCGTTGTTCCTGGTCGGGTAAGGGTGCCTTTGGCACCGCTGGTTCCTTAAATTCCTAAGGAACTTCTTGTTGCCTGATTACTCGTTTGTGGACACTCGATTCTTGAGTGTTCTTTATCGTATTTTCTCTACGTTGGTGAGCTCATTCCAATCCCTGCCAGAGCTCTTGCAAGGGAGAAAACTTATTGATACTTTGGTGGCTACTACTTTTAAGTGGATTACATGGGAGTACTATTGTTTATTTTCCCCTACGTTGGCGAACTCTTCCCTATACTTTGCCCACAGAGTTCATGCAAGGGAAGTCTTGCATACAGATACATTCAGGCTTGGGGTGCTGCCTTATTATCTGTTAAACTGCAAAATGTTCTAGCTTATGGAACGAGTGACTTAACTCTTACATTACTGGGATCATACCGGTATCTACTGGATATTATTTGCACAACAAAACTAAGTGTTACCCTTGTTTGATACTTGTTCCTGTTGCTGTGATTACTGGTCTCATCTCTAGTGTGACCACTACAACTCCTCATCATTTTGCATTCTCTTTACTTTGTCCTCCACAGGGGTGTTCTAGACAGAGGGTCTTTTTTGAGCATCTGTGTTTACCTCAGAAATCCCAGGTAGAAACATTCAAGTATGGGATGTTAATATGTACAACAGAAGATTAGGGTTTCACCTTATGAACCTTTTTGTGTTTTCCAGCTTCTGTATGGAGATTAGAGGTCACACACTCAGCACCCCTGTTAGTCAGCAATCTTATCTTTCTTTACAGGTTAGTAGAAGTATGGGCACAAAGGGAGATTAAGGAAGCTATACAGGTAATAAGGGATGAGGTAGTAATCACTTCTCTTTTGTGTCTTGTTACAAATCTCTCTCCCTGCTGTCCCCATCCTTCCCCCGCTTAACCACCCTTTAGTTTGTGTGTACCTATATCCAGACTTGGGGCTGTTGAGAGGTGGACCCCTATTAGCATTGGTTCGATCCTGAGGATACGCTCAAGCCTGGGACAGAATAACCGGCCCACGAATAGATTTATCCTCCCGGTCGAGCTGATTCTGGAATGGCCACCTTAGACGACGTCATGGCGGCATTAGCCACAGAACAGCTTTCAGCTTCACGTAATGAAACCGCTGCTTTACAGGCAAGAGTAGATAGGATGCAGTGGAATCCTTTTGATTTCGGTAACCCAGCACAGCCCACAATTTCTATGGTAGTGAAATCCCTACACCTATTCCTCTTGCACCACCAGAAAAATTCACAGGAGACATACACAAGGTACAGGTTTTTATAACTCAGATCCTACTGCATTTCAATTATAAGCCTAAGCTGTTTTTTACAAATCAGGCTAGAGTGGCTTCTCTCATTTCCTATCTAGCTGGAGATGCCGCCCAGTGTGCAGTCCCTTTTGTTAGAAGAGACGATCCTATGTTGCATGATTGGGACGCTTTTAGAGAGGAGTTCGAAAAAACCTTTGACCACAGGGAAGACACCTTTTCGCAGATAGGGAATTATTCAAACTGAAACAAGGGAACAAAGACTTGATAGTATATTTGAACACCTTCCGAAGGTTGGTAGCAGAAGCACAATGGCCAGAAAGCAAACAATCCTCTATCTTTTATCAGGGCCTTAGAGAGGACTTAAAAGACGTGATTGCCCAAGTGGATCCACAACCTCAAAAGTGTTCGGCGTTAATTGAACTAGTAGTGCGTTTGGATCATACATTGAAGGAGCGAAGAGGGGAAGAGAAGAAAAAAGAGAGATACCCCCCTTGTTTTGAAAGGACTCGATCCCTGGATCCTGGAGTATCCGTCCCTGAATCAATGGAAATTGTAACGGTGAGAGCTTCATTGACGGTGGATGAGAGAGATCATAGGAGAAAAAACGGGTTATGTTTGTCTTGTGAGAAAAAGGGACATTATCTGAGAAAGTGTTCAGTAAAACCCAAGTTCAGCCGTACACGCCTGGGACAGCGGTGGTGAACAGTACAAAGTCTTTGACGGAAAACTGAAGAGCTCAAGACTTGTAGAAGGGGAGTCTTCCGAGTATATTATGTATCCATTCCCTAAAGAACGAAGCTGTTACCGTGAAGGAACATTTCTTCATAACAGTGGTGGTGTATATCAACCAAGAACCCTGTTCCACAAAGGCCATGGTGGATTCTGGAGCCACAGGTTGTTTTATGGATACCAAAGAAGCCCACATATTAGGGGTACCACTTGTCTCCAAACCTATATCTGAAGTGGTGTTTGCAGTGGACGGCAAGCAACTTGAGTCTGGTCCCATATGCCAGGCCACCGAGCCCTGTATCGTGGAATGCATAAAAGGACATCGAGTACTTCTATCCTTCAACATCATCCAAGCCCCATTATACAGCATCATATTAGGGTACCCACAACCCCACTATTGACTGGAATCAGAAAACTTTAAGTCTGGATTCAGAACACTGCAAAGAACATTGCTGGCAAAACTTCAAGTTACTTACTTCTACCTTGGAAAATCGTCATCACTTTGCCACAGCTGCAGAGAAAGAGATAGATCTGCCCTCTTGCTATCAAAAGTTTGAAAATGTGTTCGATGATCAGATGGCAGAAGAATTGCCTCTCCACAGGCCCTACAATTGTAGGATTGATTTAAAGCCCGGTTCAGTGGTACCCTGTGGCAGGGTATATGCTTTAACTGAACCCAAAACTAAACACCTGCGTGAGTATTTGGATAAATACTTGGCTTTGGAATTTATACATCCGTCCTGTTCACCAGCGGCTTCCTCGTTATTTTTCATACCCAAAGCAAACGGAGAACTAAGGACGTGTATTGACTTTCGTGCCTTGAATACCATCACCATACGTAACCAGTACCCACTCCCATTAATATCGGTATTGTTGGAGCAGGTAAAGGGAGCAGTGATATTCACAAAACTGAATCTCCGTGGAGCCTACCATTTGGTGAGGATGCGCCATGGAGATGAATGGAAGACGGCATTCAATACTAGTTATGGGCTATATGAATACCTAGTCATGCCTTTTGGCTTATGCAATACTCCTGCGGCGTTCCAATTTTTCCTAAATTATGTTTTACGGGAATATCTGGACAAGATAGTTGTAGTATACCTCGACGACATCCTGATTTATTCTACACGAGAAGAGGAGCACATCAACCATGTGAGTTTGATACTACAAGCCTTGAGTGCTGAGCAAAATCGGCAAATGCGAGTTTCATGTCTCAACTATTGAGTTCTTGGGTGTTATGCTCATTCCCTCAGGACAAGAAATGGCGGAACGGAAAGTGAGGGCCATTACCGAATGGCCTTGTCCGAAGAATGTGAAAGATATACAGTGTTTAATGGGATTCGCAAATTTCTACATTTATATCCCAATTTTCCAACAAAGCAGCCCCGCTGACCCGTCTGACTAAAAAGGACGCATCGTTCCAGTGGACACAAGAAGCACAAGAAGCATTTGACTTATTGAAAGAAGAATTCATTACCGCTCCCATTTTAACGCACGCCAATCCCACCTTGCCATTCATATTGGAAGCAGACGCCTCTGATATGGCGATTGGAGCAGTGCTATCCCAACGAGATACCACCACAGGACAGGTGCATTCGGTTGCTTTCATGTCCAAGAAATTAAACAGAGCAGAACAAAACTACACAATAACAGAAAAGGAGTTGCTAGCAATCAAAGAAGCGTTCGGGGAATGGAGACACTGGTTGTTAGGAGCGCAACATACAGTCACAGTATATACGGAACACTGTAATCTCCAGTTCTTAAAGACCGCTCATCAGCTCATAGTAACATTCCGCCCTGGAAGCATGAACAAAAAGGCCGATGCTTTGTCTAGGCAAGAATCCACAGCAATACCTTTAATCCACCCAGCAAGAACCATCCTGGATCCCCAGAAGGAGTAGTGCAATTTTCTACGAGACGTCGTGAAAGGATAGTACAGATACAGAAGATCCTGCAACACACTAAAAAACATGTGATTCAGGCTAAAATTTTATACAAAAGACATGCTGACAAACACCTTAGACCAGGGCCCACCTACAGGAAAGGGAATTTTGTGTGGTTATCTACACGCAACATTCATTTTAAAAGATCTAGCATGTTCAAGCCCAGGTACATAGGCCCCTACAGAGAAGTGCAACTTAACCCAGTGGCAGTGAAGATTGTTTACCATCTCACATGAAAATTCACCCTGTGTTCCACGTCTCTTTGTTGAAACCTGCATATGGTACAGCACGCGCAAGACCCGCGCTTGTGTGGCGTGATCAGAATGAGGAATATGAAGTCGCTAGAATCCTTGAATCCAAAACCTGTCGTAACAACCTTTGGTTTCGAATCGCTTGGATGGGGTATGGTGCGGAGGAGAACTCTTGGGAACCAGAGTCCTCAGTACATGCTCCAAGGCTGGTTGCTGCCTTTTACAAACGACAAGCCCTGCGCCTGCCTGTGCTCTCCGGGAGGGGGATGTACTTTCAGGGGACACGGAAGCTCTTGTCAGATCTTCGCAGCCTATTGTATTTGAAACTAAGGTTCAGTGAGCACATATCACTTTATTTTCAGTATAAGTAGACAGACTTTTTTTTAGGTCAATGTGCATCTCACAAATGCAGGTTCAAGCTCTTGGCTAATGTGGGTTCTTTGTATCTTTGATTAACCTTTAATTTCATCTTTGGCTTGTTCATCTTTTTCACACCGTTTGGCAAACATAAAAAACTGTTTGTTGTGTAACCAAAAAACCATTTGCAGTTTTGAGAATGTTTATGTCTGTTTTCATTCATCTATTTTTTCTAGTTACAATTTTCCAGCCCTGCATCCCGAAATGCATTGGGCCAATAGAGTTTGTCATCAGTGAAATTGTAAAATTGGTAGTTCCTAGCCATGTAGTGCTTGTTGGATTCATGATAGCATATTGCTATTTTCCCTTTTTTTCCGTATATGTTCATCTAGGAGTGGTGTGTGTATTAGATTATTGTAGATTAATGTTTTTTATGTTTGGATTGAAATATAAAGAACAGAATACAAAAAGTAGTTTTGTTTATATCATTCTCGAGAGTGTTTCACATTATTGATGTATTCATTCAAGCTGTGCTCGCGGGGTCCAAATAATCTGTTCCTTTGGCCTTACTGTCACTGAAGCCTAGGATACCATCACCACCCTTGCTCCTGACGCGACTGTCATCACAGAAACCTGGCTCAACTCCTTCTCCGCCCCCAACATATCATATATATCAGATGTAGTGACCAAGGCGGCCCTGTCTGCCGAAACACGTCTAATCGTATATGGAATAAAAACTATCCTTGTAACTTCATCCCACGGAGTCGGTGCCTGATTTTGTATGGTGGTAAACAGGATTATATATATATAAATAAATATATATATATATATATTACCTACTGGCGGTCGCCAGTAGGTATATATAGTTAGGATTTTTTCTCTATGGGATTTTTGAAAATTCTATGTCTAATAACTTTGGCGTTTGTGGACGGAATTGGCTGAAATGTTCAGGAAAATGGAAAATTTTGTTTCTGAGCAGCCCCTGAAAATTGGGGGGGGGGGTTTCGTCAAGGGGGGGCCGAGAAAAAAGGGGGGTCCCAAAACGCGTTTTTCCCATTCATTTTTCCATAGGGCGGTTTGCCTCACTTTTAGCCCGAACGGCTGAATGGATTTGCACGAAACTTGGCAAAATTGTAGGGACTGGTAGCCTGATGTGCCTTTGCTAGGTCTCAATATATGTGCTCCAGTGGATTTTGATAAATTAACGTTCAAAAAAATATATATCTGTAACAGCGCTCCGGGTAGCGCTCCTGTTCGCGTACTTGACGCGTAACGGAACTTCGCGAAGCGAAGCTGATTGGCTCTCTGGTGTCTGTCAACATTCTAAACAGTCCGGAGCGGCCGCCATCTTGTCTCTCGGTAGGATCGAGAGACAAGAGGAGGCCAAAACAAAGGGGGAAATGACCATAAGGGGGCATAGTAGATCCTCCCTCACCCTCTAGGTTTGATGTGGAGGCTTTAAAAGGGCCCCGCGGGGCAAAAAACAAACAAAACAAAAACTTTTTTTTGCGTGGGGAGCGCCCGGTACGCTTTTGTGCAATGGGCGGTGGTAATCTAAATGATATGGGGGGGGGGGGGGGCAGCGTTCAAAGCACATCAGCGTGCATAAACACGAAAATGTTTTTATCTACCACGTACTTGACTTATCTCTCTGAGATGCATTCCCTTGTGTCTCGGCAATGGTAGTCTGTTCATTACATAGATCGCTCGAGGGCGGTAGTACAGACCGCGCGTAGGAAAGGGTCAAAAGCCAGGGGTATAGGAGTATGTAACAAGCGAGCCATTTAATTGAAAAAACTAAACGTGACAAACGGTTGCAGGATCAGTGAAGGTTGATTTTATAATTGAAAGTATAACAGGATCAGTTACAATAAAATCGTCCATACGCACACCATGGGCGAGTATCATGGGTAACATTACTTCGAAGCTTTAATAATACAATAATCAATAATGAAAAATCGACATCAATAGGGTTGTCCGTATGCCCAGTCAGTACCCTTCCCCGCACGCCATGTGCACAAAGACCGCATACATCCCCCATAACGTCAAGGCTAAGTAACTAGAACGTCATAAGGAGTTGCAAGTCGCTCCCATACTGGCGCCATTTTGGTCAAGGCCAGGCAGGTCCAGAGTATAGTTCAATGTCTCCAATAAGTAGCGGCAGGACCAGAATCCCTTTCGGCAGTTCAAAAAGTTCGTTAGCGCCAACAGAAAGAACAGGCAGCATGAACCATGACTCAAAGGCGAGGGAGGCAAAATCTTCCCTACCGGGTCACGCTGAGGTCCCACTGGAGCTGATCAAGTTGGCAGTCTACAGTGTCTCTTAGTAATTCGGACAAAAACTGGCGTCAGCATGAGAGCACTACCATCCTGTGACAATGTTGTGGCCACTTCCGGAGAGCGGGACAGCAGGCGTATCCCTCCGCCGATGCACTGAATCAGCCTCCCTCACGGCACCAGATGTGGATAAGGCGGCGGACACCCGTGGCAGCGGTATATCCATGGGGGATAGTCGAGCAACAGTGGCGGTTGCCCCCATCGGAAGCCCGCGGGAGTCGAGGGCCAACGACTCTCGTAGAACCTTTAAAACTGAGAGGACGTCTTCAAGAGTGGGGCTCATGTCCGAGCAGGCAAGCAGAATGAAATGATTTGCATTTGTAGACTTCAGTTCGGCGAAGACCCAGCAGAATGTTATAAGTAAATGTCATGGCACGAAGTTCAGTGGGCGGTTTGTCATTGTGAAAGCTTCAATTATGTTGAATGGCTGCAAGAGCCCCGATTACACCAGCAGCCCTGTTAATATGCCGATCTTGGGAGAAGTTCCTCTGTTGGATTGCAATGGCTGCAGTGATGGTCTTGGGAAACTGCTTCCGAAAACTCTAAAGGCCACGAAAGCTTGCTATGCTGTTCCTTTGGAAATGCGGTGCTGGGTGATGGAAGTTATTGAAGAGTTGGCAGTGGTGTTTTTTGTGGATTTTGGACGCTCTGCCACAGTCCATTCGAGTTCCAGGGTAGACCAGAGTCGTTCTAGTGGACCAGGCCCAAATCCGGGGAGTCGGCCGCCATTTTGAGCGTTCCGCAGCAACAGCCGCTCTTCACCCCGGCCACCGGAGCGGGTCCCCGGCCATCCAACCGAGTGGAACGCCAATGGCAGTCATGGTGCAGCTGACCGGGGAATGAAACGCTAAGGCTCGCCCTGCTGCAGCTGACCGCGGGGACGGGCCTTTGCGCGTGGTGTCGCCCCTGGGTTATTTGCACAACGGTCCTCCACCCCTAAGCCGCCACCTATGCTACCTCGACAGGAACAGCGTCATGCATTTGGTTCGATGTTGCAGCAGGCTGCCATGTAAACAGTTATTTAATAAAAAGTTTTACCGTGTTACTTTGCTGGTGTGTTGTATATATTTATAATATTTGCACAGGGTTTGTCGTTATTTTGGGCAGGGTGGGCGGCGGAGCCGAGCTAACTTCTCTTATTTAGTCAGCACATAAATTGACTTACTGGTGGGCATTATTTTGGGTGTACATTTGGGATATCGGTTGGGGTCGGGTTCGTCGTACTGAAATAACCCTTCAAGTTTATGGTGTAGGCTACTCTCCCATTCACGAGCTCCAGAGAGAGTCGTTGCTAAGTAAGGAAAGTGCTATATTGTTTTTCGTCCTTCACATGCAGATACCATGTTCGGGCTTATTTTTCTCATTCCATTAACCGTTCGATCACCGCCTCAGTCATACAAAAAGCATTCTTTTATTGACCCAGTCGTGCGCCACACATACTCATTCAAACCGTACAAATCAGGGCCCATGCGCACATTCATACCATACAATCTTTCACGCTTCCAGTGATGGTCTGCACTCCATGCAATATCTCACAGCGCTTGTCTATGTCTTTCCCTACATGGAGCACGGTGCGGTCCATGTCCACTCCATTCTTCAGTCGGAACTCCGATGTAACCTACAGAGGAGAAAAGAAAGGGGGGGGGATACAGCATTCAGAGCATGCCAGCGCGCGCAAACACGAAAAAGCTTCTACTTATCATGTATCAGACTAGCTGCAGGAACGTGTGATACAACAGATCTTGGCTATCCCTTTCGCATTATTTTTCTGTGTAACATATCCTCCCCTTCTTATGATGCAAACATTTTTTTCATTTTGTTTGTCTCTAAATTCGAGTTCCCTCTTCGTGTATTTGTTTCTCAATTAGTCGTATTTTATGGGACAAAATACCACACCTTACATTCGGCAGATACCTTAAGCTACGATCGACCATTTTCTAACAATTCTGGAAAAGGGGCAGGTGTGACGGATACAAATTTCAATCAATCCAAAATTCAGGCAAAGGGTCTGCATTATCTGTTTTCTATTGTTTGGGAATAACAGCCATTATTCAAAAATCCAACCAACCTAGACGATTGTTAGGACGCTGATTCCATACTTCCTTCGAAAACTGTTTATTGCAAAAATGTCAGTATACAAATACGGGCCTACAACCACGTGGGCCGGCCACGGAGCAAACTGGAATCGTATATGATGAGGGGACATTTACACTGTAGAAAAACGTAACGGGCGGGCCATTAGGTTGCAGGAATTAAGGTGTCTAACAGTTGCGGAATCGGTGGACGTTAATTTTATAATCAAAGTACGACAGGACCAGTTACAATGAAATTATCTAGATATACATTTCCGGGCAAGTACCATGAGTAACGTTAATTCGAATTTTTAATAGTACAGTAATCAATAATACATCAGAACTTAATATCAATATGGATGTCCAAATGTTCAATCAGTACCCGTCCCCGCCCGCCATGTGCTCCAAAACTGCATACATATCTCGTGATATCAAGGCTGAGCAACCAGTACACATCAAGGAGTTGCCAACATGTGGGATACATATTATCCAAATAGAAGCAGTCACCTCGAGAATGTTTGTCTATATGAGGTTCTACAAAATTACATATTCAAGAGGAACATCAAAGAAGATATTGATAAAGGAGTGTATGCTGTAATTGGAAGTGAGGGATGTCTGGTCATTTTGGGCGAGGCCGGGCAGGTCCAGAATATAGTCAAAATGTCTCCACCAAGCAGCGGTCGGACCAGAACCCCTTTGAGTAGTCCAAAAAGTTCCGTTAAATGACAACAGAAGGGACAGGCAACAAGAACCATCAGTCAAAGAGGGGAGGGCAAGTTCTTCCCTACCGGGTCACGTTGGGGCTCCACCGGAACTGATTGAATTGGTAGTCTACAGTGTTTCTGGATGTTTCAGACTGAAGCCGGCGTCAGCATGAGAGCACCACCATTCCGTGGCTACGTCGTGGCTATTCCGCGAGCAATCATGGCAGTCGCTCCCCACCGGAAGCCTGCGGGAGTCGGGGGCCCCGGTGACTCTTGTAGAATCTTCAAGGCTGAGGGGACGCTTTCGGGAATGGGGCCCATGCCCTAGCATTCAAGCGTTCGAGTTCCAGGGTTGCCCAGAGCCATCCTTGCAGGCCAGGCCCAAGTCTGTGGAGGCGACCGCCATTTCGTGAGCTCCGTGGCAGCCGCCTGTCGCTGTACCGCAAGAGTGGGTGCAATTCAGCCGGATGGCGGGTGAGACGCTGTAGCCGCAAGAGCAGGCGAAACTCAACCGGCCGAGTGAGGCACTGTGCCGCAAGAGCGGGCGTAACTCAGCTGGCCGAGCGAGGCACTGTGCCGCAAGAGTGGGCGTAACTCAGCTGGCCGAGCGAGGCACTGTGCCGCAAGAGCGGGCGTAACTCAGGTGGCCGAGCGAGGCACTGTGCCGCAAGAGCGGGCGTAACTCAGCTGGCCGAGCGAGGCACTGTGCCGCAAGAGTGGCCGTAACTCAGCTGGCCGAGCGAGGCACTGTGCCGCAAGAGTGGGCGTAACTCAGGTGGCCGAGCGAGGCACTGTGCCGCAAGAGCGGGCATAACTCAGCTGGCCGAGCGAGGCACTGTGCCGCAAGAGTGGGCGTAACTCAGCTGGCCGAGCGAGGCACTGTGCCGCAAGAGTGGGTGTAACTCAGCTGGCCGAGCGAGGCACTGTGCCGCAAGAGCGGGCATAACTCAGGTGGCCGAGCGAGGCACTGTAGGTCTTCCTCTCACAAAGATGAAAGTCAGAGTGAGGAAACAAGGAGGGGTTTTCATCATTTGGGACAAGAAATAGTTCTAAACCAATGAAAAGTGTCATTTTTAGGTCACATGACCTAGCCTTACATCATTAGGAAACCAAAAGTGAAATGAACCAATGAAAATTTTTATTAACAAGTCACATGACCTGTTATGCTTACGTTACGCGCTGCGCGCCGCGCCCCGGATCGCTTCCGGGAAGCTGCGCCTCGCTTCGCGCATCGGGTGCGCTAACGCGGCGCGTCATATGACGCATTACGCGACAACGCGATACTACAGTGTTTCTGGATGTTTCAGACTGAAGCTGGCGTCAGCATGAGAGCACCCCGTGGCTACGTCGTGGCCATTCCGCGAGCAATCATGGCAGTCGCTCCCCACCGGAAGTCTGCGGGAGTCGGGGGCCCCGGTGACTCTTGTAGAATCTTCAAGGCTGAGGGGACGCTTTTGGGAATGGGGCCCATGCCCTAGCAGTCAAGCGTCCGAGTTCCAGGGTTGCCCAGAGCCATCCTTGCAGGCCAGGCCCAAGTCTGTGGAGCCGACCGCCATTTCGTGAGCTCCGTGGCAGCCGCCTGTCGCTGTACCGCAAGAGTGGGTGCAATTCAGCCGGATGGCGGGTGAGACGCTGTAATAGCAAGAGCAGGCGCAACTCAGCTGGCCGAGCGAGGCACTGTGCCGCAAGAATGGGCGTAACTCAGCTGCCGAGTGAAGCGCTGGGGTGCAGCTGAGAAACCTCCACCTGGGGAGGTGGGGGAGGCTCGTTCGCGCCGCCTCTCCCTTCCAGTGCACCCCACGCCGTCTCCTGGCGCAGGTATATGTGATGGTCGGACCAGGGCACCGCAGGACGTGTCTTCAGGTCAAACGGATTGTGGGACAAGGTCCAGAATGGAAGAGTCACCAAAAGGCTAAAAGTTGCGCCGGACCCCGGGAGCTGGCCGCCTACGTCGAGTGAAGCGCTGGGGTGCAGCTGAGAAACCTCCACCTGGGGAGGTGGGGGAGGCTCGTTCGCGCCGCCTCTCCCTTCCAGTGCACCCCACGCCGTCTCCTGACGCAGGTATATGTGATGGTCGGACCAGGGCACCGCAGGACGTGTCTTCAGGTCAAACGGATTGTGGGACAAGGTCCAGAATGGAAGAGTCACCAAAAGGCTAAAAGTTCCGCCGGACCCCGGGAGCCGGCCGCCTATGTCGGGGGCGATCTCAGGCCACACCAGGGCAACAAGACTTGGGGAGGGGGCAGGAGCCAAGCGCCCCCTCCGAGTCCGCGCCACCACACCGCCCCTCGGGGGCCTCCGTCAAGCGGCTCATGGAGGCACCGCAGGCAGCGGTTCTTCAGATCAGTGGTCTCACCGGCAAGGCTCCCCTCCGTCAGCAGCGATCGTTGGCGCTGTGGTTGTGGCCGGAGGCCCCGCCTCTCCATCTCGTAGGCCGCAGAGTAGTCGGGGAGAAATCCCGGGAACGGCGGCATGCATTTGGATCGATGTTGCAGCAGGCTGCCATGTAAATAGGTATTTAATAAAACGTTTTACCCTGTTACTTTGCTGGTGTGTTGTATATATTTTTAATATTTGCATAGGGTTTGTTGTTATTTTGGGCGGGGTGGGCGGCGGAGCCGAGCTGTCTTGCAGCCATCATGGCGTCGAGCTCGGTTCCTCTCACTAGTTTCATATTTCTCATGAGGGGTTGTTCCTAATGTTTCTATTTTAGCGAGGTCAAAAAGAGATCCCATTAGTGGCCTACTGATTTTGCTTGATTCCTTTTGTTTTTTCTAACGATTTTTCACTATCTGCAAAGACTAAACAGAGTATTGCGACTCTGTGCTTGTTTGTAAATAGAGAATGAACCAAAGAGAACCAATTCCAAAACAGTAAATGCTTGGATAACAATCAATCAAATGGAGAGGGAAGCAGGCACGACGGATTACAACGGGGGCAAAGGCCTGCGTTACCTACCCTTCACTATCTGCAAAGAGAGAATACTCCTAAAAGAAAAGAGGGGGGGGGGCAGCGTTGAAAGCACATCAGCGTGCATAAACACGAAAATGTTTTTACCTACCACTACGTACTTGACATTTTAAAGCTTTTGATATTTGCTAATAAAAAAACATTGAAATTCACTGAAAAAACCATAGGTTATAGACCATATATAGTTAGGAATTAGCATTTACAAAACCTTGAAAATTCACTGAAAAAACCATGGGTTATAGACCATATATAGTTAGGAATTAGCATTTACAAAACCTTATTTTACTCACACAAAACCATTGAAATTCCATATATAGTTAGTTGCACTAACTATATATCGCGCACTCGCAATCCACTGCTGATCATGTCACATATTACATCATTCATGACATGGTCAGTGACATCACTGATGATATCACTGATGACATCTCAAATGACATCACTGATGACATCACTGATGACATCTCAAATGACATCACTGATGACATCACTGATGACATCTCAAATGACATCACTGATAACATCTCAAATGACATCACTGATGACATCACTGATGACATCTCATTTGACATCAATGGTCACATCACTGATGATATCATTCATGTGACAATACAATGCATCTCCTCACACTTTAATATAACCTCTGTTACACCCAGTGTTAAATACAGAATATAATTTTTTAAACCATTGACACACTAATACTAGTTACTACATACGCACTCACTGATTCTTACGTCTACACACACATTCACTCATTCACCCATACAATCATTCATAAATACAATCACTCATCTTTACAACACTATCATATGCACTCATACACCTATACAGACACTCACACTCTGCCACTCATCCATGGAGTTACTCACACACCTAGTCAGTCCTGTAAAGAATCAATCACACTTCCATTTTCTAATCTATACAGTTAAACATAGAGTACCTTACATTTTCAAATATATACTAACACATTCTTACTCTCTTATACAATCATTGATACAAGAACACATTGATCTGCACAGAGTCACACATCTCCCAGCCAGCCACACACACACTCAGTCTCCCATACAAATACTTGGACAATCAATCAATAACCCATATAGTTACTCATATAGCTACTGATCAACACATGCAGCAGTTTACAGAACAACAGACATAATGATGCACAAATTAAGACAGTTTAGTCACTAACCCATGCACTCAGTGAGACACATTTAATCACTCACTCATACAGTCAGTCACGCACCTACTAAATCTTTTATTTAGACACTTTTACATCTACTCATTTTTCAATATGTAAAACATATTTAAACTTTACAGAAACACACAGTCACTGGATGTTGTCATCAGTGATGTCATCAGTGATGTCACTGACCATGTCATGAATGATGTAATATGTGACATGATCAGCAGTGGATTGCGGGTGCGCGATATATAGTTAGTGCAACTAACTATATATGGAATTTCAATGGTTTTGTGTGAGTAAAATAAGGTTTTGTAAATGCTAATTCCTAACTATATATGGTCTATAACCCATGGTTTTTTCAGTGAATTTTCAAGGTTTTGTAAATGCTAATTCCTAACTATATATGGTCTATAACCTATGGTTTTTTCAGTGAATATATATATATATATATATCTATATATATAGATATATATATAGATATATATATACATATACAAAGAGCACATTGAAAAATGGCCGCTTTTCTAAACTTTATTGTCAGTGAGCAAGGAGCACAGAGCTCCGTAACGCGTTCGACTTAGGCCGAATAAAGAGATTTGAAGCACCACACATGGCGTCGTCATTCCTGGTTTTGCAAGGAGTAATTTACTGATTTTACGGACCTACTCCTTAGGGGTCCAACAGGACAACGCAACCCACAATCTGGAGGCGGCTATTTCAGCTGAGGGAGAAAACAAAAGGAATCGTTTTCACCACCAGCCGTTTCAAGAAAGACTGAAGCAGTTGGGAATCAAGTGGTAGCAGCGATGAGTTGTTCAGCGTCGTCCGAAGGGTCGTTGAACCCCTGGGAGACACTTTGACATTCCGGTAATGCTGCGCCTTTCCATATGAACAGGGGAGTGAGTAAAACATCTTTGTCAGTGGCATTGAAGCACTAGACAAGATAGCAGTTGTGGTGCAACAAGGCATTATTCTTGAAAAAATACTAATAATGTCGGCCTCGGAGCTTAGAGAGCGGGAAGAAGTGGCGCTCCTGATTTTTGACAATGAGTGTACAAGCTCAATAAGTGCATCTGGACAAGATAATGTAAGCAGTATAGAAACCGATTTGGGGGCAAGCCTGAAGCGCCTAGAAAAATTGCAACGTGATGAACTGTCTAAATGGTTGGAATCAAAATATTTACAGCGCTATCTGGAAGTGCAACGAATTCCGAGGGGGCTACGCATTATGGTAGCTCCTAGTTATGAAGAACTGAATCAGGAAATGCTGCGTGAATGGGCGGCGAACAACAATGACGCCTTACACAGGATGCTAGCAATTTTGATTAAGTATGCAGATACAGACAGACAAAGAATTTTAGTACAAATAGATGCCCTGCTGATAATTTTAAATGCAGACTCTGACCAAGAGAAAGTAACCAAATTTAAAGTAGAAATGAAAGAGATTGCGCAAACTGGAAACAACAATAAGAGAAAGAAAAGCACAGAAATCTTCACGAGATGAAAAAGACTACGACAGAGGCCAAATATATACTTCTTGCAACTAAACCTTTGCAAGAAGTACCGTCAGGGCAAAGCAGTCTTCAGAGTTCAGAAATTGATACGGACCTAGAAGATGATCCAAGTGTCAGAATCAACAGACCGGTGCCGACAGTCGTAGATGAATTCTGTTTTTAAGGGAAGAGAGTCAGTTCAATTTAAGACTAAGGACACAAACACAGATAGCCGAGCCTCGAAGAGGAAGAGGCAGAGAAGCAAGAGGCGGAAAGGGGCCACCCGGAGGAGAAGGGCAGGAGAAATCGAGAGGGAACAAGAAGTAGAGGACACCAACGAAGCCTCTATCATTAACCTCACTAACATAACCCTAACTGATCACGAACAACGAATCCTCAAATTGGGACTATCATTTTATCCAGAAGCAGACCTGGATTACGTGCAAATAAGAATTGACTTATTTAAATTGATACGAACACTGAAACTGAAAAAAACATTTCCTTATAAATCCATCCACTAAGCAGTTACGGACACCTCAAAGTGATACAACTCAACAAGGACAATTGACTCTTGATGACAGGAACTTGATGGTGAAACTGAGAGAGCTTGAGATTGGAAGTCAGACTGATGGAACTGACAACAATGCCATATTGTTAGCCCAGGAACAGGGCATTGATATAGAAGGAGAAGCCCCAACAAGCTTCAGACCGAATTCGAAGTTTACACCAATGACAGCAAGGGATTTTTATTTATTTTATTTTACAGAGTTTTATATAGCACCAACTTGACCCGGTATCAGCAGTTTTACATAGCATCAGTTGCGTTACATAAGGACACATTCATTTTTGTTAGGCACGGGGAGATTAAGTGATTTGCCCAAAATCACAGGATGTTCAGCGTCATTGCCGAGACTAGAACTCGGTTCCCCAGATTCGAGAACGCCCGCCCTAGCCTTTAGGCAAACTCCTCTTCCTGATGCAACTGATGTCTATAGTGAACTGGTAACGAATGAACTGAAAACGTTATGTATTCACATTGGCAAAGAGAAAGACAAAAATAAAAAATTCACTCAGTGCACAGCAACAAAAAGCCTACTATACGTTAACAAAAAAGTTAAATGATAATGACAACTGCATAGTGAGAAATGCTGATAATCGTGGCAATGTTGTCCTGTGGGACAAAAATAAATATCTCATTGAGGAATACCAACAACTAAATACCAAAAAGTGCTACAACAAAGGTAATGAAATAGTTATGGTGGAAAGCCATCGGAATTATAACACAGAGTTAAAGAGTTGGTATGACTTAGGGCTCCTGAACCATGATGAATATGTATTTTTAAAGATTGATCAACCAGTGATACCGTTTTTTTATTTAATACCAAAAATATACAAAGACACAGAAAATTCCCCTGGACATCCCATCATATCAGCCTTAGGGAGTCCATATGAAAACACTTCAAAGTATGTTGATTCATTTTTATGTAAATTGGTACAGTCACTTCCCTCGTTTATCCAAGATTCAGGAGATTTCTTGAGGAGAATTTACGATCTTCCTTGGGAAGGGGATTACCTTTTGATCATAATCGACGTGTCTACATTGTACTCAAACATTAGGCACACGGATGGGCTTCAAGCTATTAAACACTTTCTAGGAGCTAGACCAATAAGACTATGGGCGCACACAAAAATGATTTTGAGGATGATTGAAGTGTGTCTAACAAGCAATTTCTTCCTATTCAATGATACCCTTTAACATCAGATTTGCAGTACTAATAGGGGCACCTGCTTCGCCCCCAAGTATGCGAATTTTCATATGGGCTGGTGGGAGGAGCATATTTTGGAGTTGATATGTCGACAACCTATTCCTGGTTTGGAAAGGCTCAGAAGAGCAAGCAAAAACATTCATTAACAGGATACAACAAAACAACCTTAATCTAAGGTTTACCAGCGCAATTAGTAAATATAGTTTCAATTTTTTGGACCTCACAGTTTATATCCAAGAAGGCAGGATCGCAATAAAATTATACAGGAAACCAACTGCTGGTAATACGTTGCTTCATGCAACTAGTTTTCATCCCACCAATTTAAAAAGAAGCATTCCGTTTGGGGAGTGCATAAGAACAAAACGAAATTGTAGTGATGAGGAGGCAACTAAGAGAGAATTTACCCATCTTAAAAACAGATTTTTAATTAGAGGGTACCCAAACAATTGGATAAACGAGGCAATGAGAAAAGTGGAGAAGAAGAAAAGAGAGGAAATTCTTTTTGGAAAAACTGAAGAATAGACCAAAGAAAAAATCTGAAATCTGGAATCAGTGTCGCCTAATAACTAAGTACAGTGTCCAACAAGATAGATTAAGAGGGATTCTGAATAAACATTGGCACGTAATCAAGAACGATCCTATACTGGGTAAAATAGTGCCACAGAGGCCGCAAATGACCTTTAGACATGTGAAATCATTTAAACAAATTTTGGTAAGAAATATCTTGAAACAACAGCAACCCAAAGAAACCTGGCTAAGCAGAAAAAAGGGTTTCTGAAATGTTCTAAGTGTAAGGTATGCCTTTATGGAATTAACACCACCTAATACAGACCAGGGCTGTCGAGAGAAATGAAAAACATCAGAGGTAAATTTACCTGTAAAACAGATTTTGATGTCTACTTGCTTCAGTGCCCTTGTGGCCTGAGGTACGTGGGAGGCACTATCCTAGAGGTCCATTAAAGAATCTTGCAGAACTTATGGGCAATAAAGAATGGTGATTGCACGTACCCAGTTGCGCGCCATTTTGAGAAGTTTCACAACAAGGACAGCAAAGGTCTCACATATTATGTGATAGATGCAGCGGCAGTAGACAAATGAGGCGGGAACAGGGAGAAGAAGTTGAGAAAACTTGAGTCCCGGTTTATAATTGAATTAAATTCGAGATACCCAGAAGGTCTGAACGTAGAAGATGATCTGTACACTTATTTGTAGGTATTAGAACAATATATGTTTTGTAATATAGGCTGCATATTGTAAAGAAAATAAAGTTTTTTTTAAATTCACTGTGGTTATATGGGATAATTGGGTTATTCAAGAACAGACCAAACTCAAAAAATTAGATCTTCAGTACCCACTAGGGTGTGATATGAAGTAAAAATAGTTTCCCTTCTATTTTAGGCAAGACAGCCCACATGGGCGGAACAAAAGACGAATAAATTTGAACTTTGAGGCCCAATGCCTACGCGGGCTGAATAAGTTAGAAATATGTCATGTTCTCAAATGAGGCCCTAAATGTGCAAACTGTGTATATAATATTAATTTTGTAAAGGTCTTGTAAAGTCGAATTTTATGTAAGCCTTTTATACATTTGCAAAGAAATACACTATGTATTTTTAGAAAATAATACGTAAAATTCGGCATGAAACTATGTTGAAGTATGGGGAGCCATAAAAAACTACAGGTCTGTTTTCACTTTCTATGGGTACGTAGTTTCCCGTGACACGCAAAGAGCACATTGAAAAATGGCCGCTTTTATAAACTTTATTGTCGGTGAGCAAGGAGCACATAGCTCCAAAACGCGTTCGACTGAGGCCGAATAAAGAGATTTGAAGCACCACACATGGCATCATGATTCCTGTTTTTTCAAGGAGTAATTTACTATATATATATGGGCCTGTGAACCAATCATGTTGTGGCTTATGAAGCAACCTATCGGAAGGCAGCTTAGGCAATAAATGTAGTGTGGCCCAAATGCTGTTTTAATCTGTGGGACTGAGCCTATGAGGAAGGAGGTTTCCGAAACGCGTCAGGCTGCTCCTTCTGCGTGTGGTCTGTTGCGCATTGCTGCTGCCCGAGTGCTTCCTTAACCTGTGGGTAACTTTGTAGCAACATATTTTCGCAGCTGCCCTGCCGTAGAGGGAGCACCACCGCTAGGATTGGCAAAGCAGGCTAGGGGCTGCAAATACGTCCAGTTCCACATGGGGCAAGCAGCGCCAGAAATTCAGACTGCACGCACAGTGGGGCCCATTGGAGGGCTATGCATTTAGGACCCAGAGGACACAGCACCCAATAGGGTGAGACTGCCGCACTACATGTCCCAGAATTCCAGAGGGCCCTATTAACCAATCATGTTGTGGCTTATGAAGCAGCCTATCAGAAGGCAGTTTAGGCAATCAATGTAGTGTGGCCCAAATGCTGTTTTAATCTGTGGGACTGAGCCTATGAGGAAGAAGGTTTCGGAAACGCGTCAGGCTGCTCCTGCTGTGTGTGTGGTCAGCAGTGCATTGCTGCTGCCCGAGTGCTTCCTCAACCTGAGGGTATCTTTGTAGCAAACAATTTTCACGCCTGCCCAGCCGTGAAGGGAGCACCACCGCTAGGATTGGCAAAGTGGGCTAGGGGCTGGAACTACGTCCAGTTCCACATGTGGCAAGCAGCGCCAGGAATTCAGACTACGCGCACAGTGGGGCCCATTGGAGGGCTATGCATTTAGGACCCAGAGGATACGGCACCCAACAGGGTGAGATTGCCGCACTACATGCCCCAGAATTCCAGAGGGGCCTGTGAACCAATCATGTTGTGGCTTATGAAGCAGCCTATCAGAAGGCAGTTCAGGCAATAATGTAGTTTGGCCCAAATGCTGTTTTAATCTGGGGGACTGAGCCTATGAGGAAGGAGGTTTCCGAAAAGCGTCAGGCTGCTCCTGCTGCGTGTGTGGTCTGCCGTGCATTGCTGCTGCCCGAGTGCTTCCTCAACCTGTAGGTAACTTTGTAGCAACAAATTTTCACGGCTACCCATACCCATAGAGTGAGCACCACTGCTAGGATTGGCAAAGCAGACTAGTGGCTGGAAATACGTCCAGTTCCACATGGGGCAAGCAGTGTCAGGAATTCAGACTGCATGCACAGTGGGGCTGTGAGAAAGTGCCAATTTCTTGCATGGTATGCCCCCACTTTTTTGATGAATTGCTAATGTGCTTTGACTGAGTATGCCCTGGGCTCCTGCCAACCAGGTGCCCAGGGCCTGTGTTCCTTCCCTAAAACTATGTTGAAACTAAAACCCAATTGGCATCTCTGGCCACCTGTCAGCCCCTGGTAAATGGTACCTTAGGTACCCAGGGCACTGTGACCAGAGAAGACCCATAAGGGCTGCAGCACTTATTGTGCCACCCTTAGGGGCCCTGTACCTTGACACACACACCCTGCCTTTGCAGGCTGAGAGTCTTGGTGCAGAACTAAACAAAGAGTCGACATGGCACACACCCCTGGGTGCCATGCCCACAAACACACTGCCCTGGCATCCATCAGTCACCCCTCTAGCTGGGTGCACTATGCCAGTTGTGTGGGCACAGGTGCATGAGCCCAGTGCCCCCTCAGTACCCAGGGCAATTCATGGGCACTGTAAGTGCAGTGGTGCCATTAAGAGTATATGGTGCTGGGAGGTTGTCATTATGAACTCCACAGCACCATGATGGCTTCACTGAAGACTGAGAAGTTTGATATCAAACTTCTCAGCACACTAAACCCACACTGATGCCAGTGTGGGATTTAATGCCAAATGCACGACAGAGGGCAACTTAGAGTTGTCCCCTGAACCTAGCCTATAATCCAAGTCTTGTCTTAGAGGCTGCCTAGGCTGCCACACAGCAGACATGTTGCTGGACCCCTGGGTGGAGAGCCCCCGCTCTCCTGGGTCTGCAACAATGCACATCCTGGGCGAGGTGCTTGGTCTCCTCCCCCAGGATGGGCAAGGGAAAGCTTCAAAGGAATGCCACTTTTGTGAGCTTCTCCAGGCCACTTGCTGTACTCAGCAACTGGCCCCCTTCGGTTCTGACCCCCACTCTGGCGGGAAGACTGGCAGGAAACCCTACGTGAAGAAAGGGGGTGTGCCAGCCTATGCCAACTCCACCCCTCAGGTGGGAGAGGCAAGGTGAAGCACAACTCCGGGCTCCGGCCATCTTGAGGATGTGGAGCTCTCCCCAATCAGAGATAGGCACCTGCCCCCTCCCACAGGAGAGGAGCAGGATAGGTGGTGTAATCACCCCAGGACAGGGACCTATTGGTCCCTGCTCTTACCCTACTGTAACAACCCTAAATTTAGTATTTAGGAGCACCCTGAACCATCCTTCCTCAGATGCCGATTCTAAAACAAGAAAGAAGATCAAGAAGAAGAAGACCTGCTGTGCAGCTGCTAACAAGGGGACAACACCAACTGACTTGGCCCCAGCCCTACAGGCCTGTTGATCCTTGAACCTGCTCCTGCTAAATCCCGGCGTCTCCTGCGGACAGCAACCTTGGAAATCCCAGAAGACCTGCCTGCCTTGACCCGCTTAAAGACTGGGACTCCCATGAGCAGTGGTTCTGCTCAAACAGCAATACCCCGGTGCCAGCCAGGAACCGTGAATCCAGCCCACTGTACACCCGCCGAGCCCAGCCTGTGCCTGAGTGGACAAAGACCCTGAGGACGTCCTCCTGGCGATTGTGACCTGAAATCCAGTGCCCCAGGACCCTCCTCGACGACCCAGACGACGCCTGCAGTCTCACAACAGGAGACCCCTCCAACCGCGACCAGCAGAGGGTAAGATTTCCCGATGTCAAAATACACCCCTGCACCCGGCACCCCCGGCGCCCAACTCCTGGGTGTCTACCTATCCTCCAAGATCCCAACTTACCCCTCGAAGTGTTGGTCGCTCATGAAGAGCCAGTCGAGAACTTACCCCAAAACCAATAACTCACTTTTCTTCCAAAGGGTAGCCTATGACTGGTTTCACTTGGAAATTCTTCTGTGTGGAGTTTTGAAACTTTAGAATGTTCACCTCAAATCAGCTGAACAACGAATTCCGATTTACTCTCCTGTTATCAGGAGAGAACACAGTGCTGCATCTTTCAGTAATTTTAACCGTACCTACCAGTCACTTGTATTTCCTTCCATAGGAACCCATTGCCTGGTTTTCACCAGAAAAGTTTCTGTGTCGATTTTCACAAACTACAAATATTCCTTAAAAATCGCCTGTATAACTTAAACGTATTCTTTCAACTGTTTACAGGAGATGCACCAGTGCTGGATCCAGGATCCACCACTGAGTAAGAAAAAGTTACGATAACACTACTTACCTGCCTAGTGAATTTCCTCCCATAGGATAACATTGGTGATTCTATGTGACAAAGTTTCTAAGTGTCAACTTTTAAAATACAATAATATTCCTTAAAAATCACTACTGTAACCAAAGCACTTTTACTCAACTGTTTACAGATGTCCCAGGACTGAATCTAGGATCCAGTCCTGTGGTTAGAAAAGTAATCCATAAAGTAACTAATTGCATTTAACTAGAAATTCCCATTGAGCTCAATGTTGCATTGTGTTTAAAATTGTGTTGCCCATTGCAACAACTGTAATTACTGTACTTAAAACGTCTATTGCCTATTTACAAAGTATTTAAACTAAAGTAATTAATTCTGAGAAAGTATATTTTGATACCTTGTTGGTTCTAAAATAAAACAACTATATATTTTGATACAAAACCATTGGCCTAGAGTTCAGTTCTTGAGTGTGTGAGACCATTTGCTAACAGTGTCTACAACAAATGCTTTACACTGTCCTCTGATGCTGCCTTACTGCTCGACCAAGCTACCACTTTAGAGAGTAAGGTTATATCTAACTTTAGCCTCTGCCAAACCTCTGGGGACTGTGGACTCTGTACACACTGTACCTTACTTTGGTCTACTATATATAGAGCCACCAGCTCAGTATTTAGTTCAGAGTTGGATACTGACCAAGAAGATGGAGCAAAGCAATTGGATAGAGGCAGAGATGTTCAGGAGCCTCCGTCGGTCATGGAGGAGCTTTGTTTTTTACGTTTGGATCGCACGATGATCACCAGATCAAGACCACCAAGATAAGGAAAATTCAGTCGAGGAAACATTAGAGACAAAGGAGAAGGCATGGAGCTTCTGTCTGGTGCCAAGGCAAAAAAAAAACACGACAGCGCAAATGAGTGAGTGCAGCCATAGTAATCAACATATCAGACTTAGTTCTGTCAGAGGAAGATTTAAGGACTTTGTTTTTAGGTCTCTTACTACTAGCTCTCGTACTGTACTCAAATAAACTTCAGCTATGGTTAAACGCGGATTGGCGCTTCTTTAGTTTGTGAGAACGTTGAAATTGAAAATGTTTTTTGACAACAAAACTGCATCAGAAGGAGTGGGACAATTTGCTAAAGATGTTTCTGTTTCGAATCTGGTGGTGGACGATTTGAATCTACTACATGATTTGGAACAATTGGAGAGGGATAATGAAGGAACAAGGCCACTTGTATCATCTAGAGAGACTGACGATTCTTGGGGTATAGATATTTATGGCAACATTAAAACACCTTTTAGACCCAAGTCTACTTTTGTTCCCAATCTCCCCAGGGATTCAATTGATATATGCTCTGACCTAGTAATCACTGATTTAAAGGATCAATCCGTGATGACTAGTGAGAACTTTCTCAAAGGAAATATAAAAGAGAAAGAAGGATACCAAAAAAGATTAAATCCAGGATAAATATTGTGGTCCGTCAGTCAGATAAGGGAGGGAACATCGTATTGTGGCCATTAACCATGTATAAGAATGAGGCCAAGACACAGTTATAGGACATCATGTATTATCAGAGAGTACCACAAACCAATCTGGTCGAGGTAATGAATGGATTGCACAAAGTCTTAGCTAGGTGGAGGGGAACAGGTTTAATTTCTCAAAGTGAATACCTGTATTTGAAGGTAGATGTTCCCATTACACCCATACTGTACCTAATCCACAAGATACACAAAAATCCACATATTCTACCTGGGAGGCCTATTATCTCGGCCATTGGTAGTTTATTTGAGGCAACCTCCCGCTTCATTGACCACTTTTTACATGAATTTGTAATTGGTCTTCCTTCGTACATTCAGGATACAGGGGATTTCCTGAGGAGGGTTTATGATATCCATTGGGAGAAATCTTTTGTTCTGATAACATTTAATGTAATCTCGATGTACACGGGCATCTCGCATGAAGATGGTCTCAGGGCCATGAGAAACTTCTCACACTCAAGACCAATAGGCTTACACCAACATTCAGAAATGCTAATTTAAATGGCTAGATGGGGCTCGGAAAATAACTTTTTAATGTTTGGAAAAGATCCATTCCAACAGATGAGGGGTATAGATATGGGCACCTGCTTCATCCCAACCTATGCCTACTTACACATGGGTTGGTGGGAGGAGCAGGTGCTCAGAGTCAAACATGCCAGGGAGTGCATTCTCTGGACAAGATTCAAAGATGACTTGCTCATCCTGTGGAAAGGTTCACAGGAATCAGCAAGGCTATTTATGTCGACCCTAAATGACAACTCTTTAAATCTACACCTCACCAGCACCATCAGCTAATCTGAAGTTTAATTCTTGGACCTTGAGGTGTTCGTAAAAAACAACAAAGTACATACAAGAACCCATAGGAAACCTACAGCAGGGAATTTGAGTTTGCACTTTCATAGTTTTTATCCACAGAAACTCAAGCAAAGTATTCTGTATGCAGAACCTCTACAGGTGAAAAGAAACTGCAGTGAGTCCACCTCTTTGAGGGAAGCACAGACTCAACTCACAGAGATTTACAGAGAGGGGATATAGCTCCCAGTTTCTAAATCAAGCCCAGAACGGGGGGGGGGAGAATTACTAGAGATTTGTTATTGTTCTCAAGTAAGACAGGAGAAATTGAAAAAAGCAAAGGCAAGGATGAACTACGTATGATCACTGGGTACAATGCCTATCATGCTAAAGTGAGAGAATCCATGAATAGACATTGGCACTTTGTGAAGAGTGACCCTATATTAGGAAGTATCACACCACGTAGACCTCTTCTAACATTCAGAAGTGCAAAATCCATGAGACAGGGTCTGGTAGTGAGCAGCCCAGAGATGATCAATATGGATGGTTGGTTGAGGGTCAGTCCTGGCTTTGTTGAGAGTCAGAAATGCAAAGCCTGTAAACATGGTCTTAATAAGAAAGAGATCCAATCACCCCCACTAAAGAGTGCATGGAAACTTCGTCATTTTTACAACTGCAGAAGCGAATTTGTAGTTTATATCCTTGTCCAAAACAAAAAATTATGTAGGCAGCACTATACACATAGCACGCGTGAAAATTCTCCAACATCTAAGAACAGTAAGGAACAGTGACAAAAGCTATCCTGTCGCCAGACACATTAATGAGGTACATGGAGGAAATGTAAATGAGCTCTTCTATTATGTGATTGATTCTGCTCCCAAATAAAAAGAAGTGGCAACCGAGAACTAAAATTAAGACAGTTAGAATCAAGCTATATCATAAAGTTCAATACTAGATTTCCGCCTGGCCTCCATTCTGATGAAGATCTGCATGATGATATATAAGGAAGAGTTCTCGCCATCTCTCTTGAATAGCCAAATGAGATCACATGGGAGTGGAAAATAATAAACATATTTTGTAAGGAAAACAACATCTCAGAACACAAGAATGAATGTGAAAAGAAAAGGTATTTTAGAAACAAGCATATGCACTTTTTGAATTAGGTGTTGAGGCTTAGTTAAGTTGTGTTTGCAATAAACTAAGAAGATAGCACCATAGAAAGTTTCAGTACACAAAGAGGTGTTATGAGCAGTAAGGTATAAGCATAACAGCCCAAGGTGTGTCAAATACATAATAATTAAGGCACTTGCCAATAAGTTATTTTACCTATCTGAATGTTTGCACCAGCAATCTGTCTGATAAGACAACATGAATTTTGGCCTTGCACATTATGAGAGTAAGATTATGTTTACCTAATGAAATTAACTACAATACATTTCTAACACCATAACAGTATACTAAATATATGAGTTAGTGACTAAACTGTGTGAACGTCTGTATCACTCTGTCTGTTGTTGTGTAAACTGTTGCATCAGTTGGTTACTAGCTGCATGAAAGTATATATTAGATATTGATTAGTTAGGTAAGTATTTGTATGGGACAGTGAATGTGTGTGTGGTTGGGTGGAGGGTGTGACTGTGCAAAGATGTGTGAATAGTTGATTCACTAGGTATATGAGGTTAAGAGTGCATGTGGAAACAGTTGTTTGGGTGAGTGAGTATGTTTATGACTGTTGATGAGCAAATATATCTCTTAGTGATACATGTACAACGAAGTAGAAAAAATAAAAGGCAGTGTATGTGACAGTTGTTGTATATAAATAACTATACATAAGAGTCAGTGATTGTGTAAATAACTGTGTGGATGACTATATACTTGTAATAGTGATTTTATAAGACACTAAGTACGAGTTACTATCTATAAATAAATGAAGTAGTGTTTGTATAAGTGTGTAGCTGAGTAAATGTAAGTGTGATCAATAGTTTGCATAAGTGAGTAGGATGACTGTATAAGTGAGTAGGATGTGTGCTGGTGTGTCAATGTCGATATAGGTGTATAAGTGCATTTGATAGTGTTCTATTGATTTGTAACATCGTGCCTGAGTGAATTTATAGGTGAGTGCTTAGATGTGTGTGTAGACCTAGGAATCACTGAGTGGGTTTTTAGAAACTTGTATTGGTGTGTCAATGGTTTCAAAAATGACACTTTGTATTTTATACTGAGTGATTAAAGGTTATACTACTGTGTGATGAGGTGTATCAGATTGTCACGTGGATGATGTCATCAGTGATGTCATCACTGATGTCATCAGTGATGTCACTGACCATGTCATGAATGATGTAACATGTGACATCATCAGCAGTGGATTTCGGGCGCGCGAGTTATATTTATTAGAACTAACTAGAACGGAGGAATTTCAATGGTTTTGTACGAGTGAAATGTCCAGCTAACTATAACAGCCCAGAAACCTATGGTTTTTTCAGTGAATTTATAAGGTTTTTTTAAATGCTAATTCCTAACTATAACATGTCTGAAACCTATGGTTTTTCCAGTGAATTTTGAAGGTTTTTTAAATGACAATTTTTAAATATAATAAAAGTTATATTTATTTTTTTGATACAGATTTTCTAAATTTTTTTAACTATTTATTTTTATATATTTTATGTTTTAAATTACATTATATATTTTTATATAAATGGGAAAAAAATGTTTTTTTAAATATTGAAAATTAAATATATATTTTTTTATTTTAGATTTTTTATTTTAATATATTTATATTATTTTCTTTATTTTTTTTTTCTTCAAATTTTTGGGGGGAGTCGCGCACCCAAAGTGTACCTTTCTTGATCATTGCGCGGAACCTATCCGCCATTTTAGGAATGTTGTGTAGGATCCGCGTAGGGATTGCGACGGGTGCGTATTTTCGTGCGCGATTGCTATGCGACCGGTACGCGACTCCATCTCCCCCGCATTCGCGACACATGCGCATTCCAGTACGCAACGTTCTCACGCTTCCGCGTGATGTCATATACGTGTTGGACGCGGTGGGTGCGCGACTCCTGTGAAATTTTGTATTGTCTAAAATGATATATATATATATATGTCTTTAATATACATATTAGGACATTAAGCTATTCATAAAAATAATATATTTTTACTTGTAATAAACTTATATTATTTTTAAATGCAATTTAGCGAAGTCGCGTTGGGTGCGTGCTGCCTGTGCGCGGATCCCATGTGACTTGAAAAAAAAAAGATTTGATTGGTTCATGACATTTCCCATTGTAACTATTGAAGGACCGCACCCATTTTCATCATTCTACTTTGAGCTTCTTTGGAGACACATCTCTACTTAGAAGAACTTTAATACCATAATTTTTTGGTGGTGTTTTTCAAAAGAAGGACAACATAGCATCAGGACAACAACAACAGGACTCAGAACATTCTTCGGAGGAAGAATTTGTTCCAGAACCTCCACGCCCACAAAGGCCAGTATCGGTGGTGTGGACATTTTTCACCTATCCAGAGGGGCAGAAGCAGGTGAATGCCACCAAAGTCACCTGCAAGATTTGTGAGCGTGTCTTGTCCCGAGGAAGTAGTGAGAAAAAATACTCTTGTGACACTGCCTCAATGTATAAGCACCTGAAGACTCTGCATCCAGTCAATCTGGCTCAGGAGGAGTGCAGAAGATTACAACAGAACCCTCCACCTGAAGTGCCTAGTACCTCTGGCAGTTCCACATCACCATCACCACCAGACATATGTCCTGAATTTGCTCTACTGAAGATGTACTGCTTAAAGTGCAATCAGCTTATATGCCATGGAGAACAGTCTGTTGACCTAGTGTGTGCGGCGCAACTAAATCATCGTTGTTAGACTTTTGTTTGCTTTTTCTTGTTGGGAATGGCTGTTAATTCCTGAAGTTACCTGTTTTTTTTCGTCCTTTTTCTTTTTTTCTTTTGACAAAACACCAAAAAAATAACAAAATCGTTTAGAAAACTAAAAAAAATATAAAACAAAAAAACAACAACAAAAAAAGTTCTTTTCAGAACTAACTTCTCTGGTTAAAGAAAGAGCTATATTTGTAGGATGGTGTGTGAAAGTTTGGTTGAATGTATGTGTAGTGCATAATTGAATGTATGCATTAGTAGTGTATGGTGAATGTATAATTGCAGAACTATAAGGAAGTGCTGCATCAGGACACTGTAAGCTCTTAAGCTGCAGTGTGCTGTGGTACTTCTGAAGCACAGGGATGCAACATATGTACATAAATATGTTGCAAGTCTATGCTTCCCTCTGCACTGCTGCACAAACTGCAGCCATGCGGTGACACAGGCACCCTTGCACCATGGTGCAAGGATATCTGTGTCGTGCGGAATTTGTTTTTGTGCAGAAAGACACACCTTCCTGCACAAAAACAATTAGTGAATGCATTTTTGCTCCTTCAATGTATGCTGTGCAATGCAGCCTATATTGAAAGAGAAAAAATGAAGAGAAATGAAAACAATTCTACTTGTTGTGCCTTGCTACACCAACTGGAGGATGGTGCAGCTTTCACACACATCTCCAGATTTATCATAAATCTAGAGATGTGTCTTGTTCTATGAGTGTTGTGTGCAAACACCCACAGCAACACCTATGGAACGCCCCTTCAACGCAAAGTGGTGTGTATGATGAGGTCGTAGTTACATGCAGAAGAAAAGCTACAAAGAGTGCCTTTTCCTCTCCTCGTAAATATGAAAGAGTGTCTTGCGCCATCACTATGTTACAAAAAGTGACATATTTTTGGTACAGGATGCTTCTAAATCTGCCCCATAAGGGCTTAGGTATTGGCGGACTGTTACAATAAGAACATATTGCTAGTTGATTGATTTAAAAATTGCATGAGACTGACAGGAGGTAAGCACAGAGATCTCCCCAAAGATGCTCAAAGAAGAACGATTGAAATGCTTGCAGTCCTTCAAGAGGTACAATGGGAAATGTTATGAACCAATCAAATCTTTTTTTTCAGGTCACATGGGATCCTATGACAGAGGGATTCCAACACTACATAGGTATTAACTGGGTATTTTGAAGAGTGTATTAATACTTTGTAGCTTCTTGCAGGTTTGCATGCATAGTATATAAAGAAATTGACTTGTACTAGGGTTAGTGTCTAGGCCAATCCTTAAGTATATGTCTTTTAACTAGAGTAATTTCAGTACTGCAAAGAGTCCAACATAAATTAATAAGTGGTTGGGTTTTGGCACAGTGAATGGATTAGTACATGGTGCTGAATGGGTCACTAGAGGAGTGCAAGGAGATTGACAAGGTGTTTTCTGGAGTGTATGGATACTACCTGGGGAAACGAAGGTGTGTAAGATAAGTGTATAGGTGATTAAAGGACTGCATGCACATTGGACAGAGGTTTGCAGCACTCCATGTTGCAAGGCCTGGATTACTGCATGAATACGTGGGTACTGACTGAATGATTAGAGTACTGCAAGGAGAGTGCCTGGGTGAATGTATAAGCGGTTAGGTTTTGGCACAGTGAATGGATTAGTACATGGTGCTGAATGGGTCACTAGAGGAGTGCAAGGGGAGTGACAAGGTGTTTGCTGGAGTGTATGGATACTGCCTGGGGAAATGAAGGTGTGAAAGATAAGTGTGTACGTTGTTAGAGGACTGCATGCATGCTGGACAGAGATTTGTAGGAGTCCATGTGCTAAGGCCTGGATCACTGCATGAGTACGGACTGAATGATTAGAGTACTGTAAGGAGAATGCTTGGTGAATTTATAAGCGGTTAAGTTTTGGCGCAGTGAATGAATTAGTGCATGGTGCTGAATGTAACTAAAGGAGTGCAAGGGGAGTGACAGGGTGTTTGCTGGAGTGTATGGACACTGACTGGGGAATTAGAGGCCTGAAAGACAAGTGTGTAGGTGGTTAGAGGACTACATGCATAGTGGAAAGGGGTTTGAAGTAGTCTATGTGCTAAGTCTCTGGGTCACTGCATGAGTACTTGGGTACAGTACTGCAAAGAGAAAGACTGGATGAATTTATAAGTGGTTGAGTTTTGGCGCAGTGAATGGATTAGTACATGGTGCTGAATGGGTCACTAGAGAAATGCAAGGGGAGTGATAGGTTTTTAAGCTGTTATGTGTCAGCAAAGACATGAAGTAACCAAATGCTTCTCTCGCAATGGTTGCCCAAATGCACATAGACTCACAGTATGATTCTACACAAGCAACACTATTCCTTGGACTTTAGCAAAACAGAATCACTAGTCTGTAAGGGGTAAGGTGACTGCACACATTCTACATATTTCACTACAGCACTCTAGTGTGAATGCCTGACTCATTCTGCGAACGCATAAGCAATGACTGGCTTCTAATACTACTAAAACCTGACAACAGGATAGGTTGGACTTTCATTTGAACCCTTTTCAATTGACATACGTTTCAACCCTACCCCCATTCTGCTTAATGCCTGTTACCATAGTAACAGTTCATGGAATACTCAACTGAACACACAGGTCACAAGTTCAGCACACAATGTTGCAAATCCAAACAGCAAATGTGCTTGACTTTTCAAAATATCAGCTTATCCTATGTAATGTTCCTTTCAAACAGTTTTTATTAACCAATAAGAAACATGCTTTTAAAACACAGAAACATGCACCCTACTTTTCAGTCTATAATGTTCTCAAACAGGCAATCATGTCTCTTCTGTGTTCAAAACTGCATCTTATCCACCATTTTAGAAAATCTTAGTTTTCAAACTGCCCATTTCACATACAGACACCTTTTGAGTGCATCCAGACCTCCCTTCAAGATGCTTAGAGTGTGGATTGTGGGACACAGCTATATTTTCTGGAGCCAAATGTATGCAGAAAACAGAGGTATTGACAAAGATTTAGCTTTTCCAAATGTAGACATTAAATGGATTGGACAGAGAGGATTAAAGTGGCACCAATTGATGCCATTGGTTAAATCCTTTTTGCATCTCCAACACCCTGACCTCATAATTGTGCACTGTGGTGGCAATGGCCTAGGCATTTTGACTGGGGTACGTCTGGAAATGCTTATGAAGGACACCTTTGGAGATTTAATGTCACTTTTCCCCCAAACTGCCTTTGTCTATTCTAACATATGCCAAAGACAGAAATGGAATTGGTCCAATCAATTTTGTCCACCGATTGAGAAAGGTAGAAAACATGTCAATAAAGCTGTTTCTGCTTATCTCAGAGATTATAGGATGGGGTCAATTTCCACAAGTGGGTGGGTCCGCGGGGCGTGTGGGGGGGGGGGGGCGTGAGACCCCACCCGTGTATTTTGTAGCCCCGGGGGGGGGGGTGGCGGTCCCCGGGGCTGGGGGGTTGTGAGCCCCCGCACATATTTGATAAAAGCCCTGGGGGTGGCGGTCAACGGGGCTGGGGGGCCCCTCTGGGCCCCCATTACATTAAATAGTATAGCCCCCAGAATTTGGCCCTCCTGGGAGCACGCGCTATCTTTTTTTTTTCACGGCAGAATCCGCCTGAATTTTGCCAATTTTTTAAATAAATACATTCTTGGGACCCCCTAAGCAGGCCTAGGGGGTCTGGGTGTTTCTACCCTGCCCCCTTTTTGCGTTTTGCGCACTTTTTGAAGTGATTTATTGTGCCTCGGTTCTACCAAAGACAGAAATGGAACTGGTCCAATCAATTTTGTCCATCGATTGAGAAAGCTAGGATACATGTCAATAAAGCGGTTTCAGCTTATCTCAGAGATTATAGGATGGGGTCCATTTACCACAACAATCTGCGTTTTAACATGGATGGCATCTATAGGAGAGATGGTGTACATTTTACAGATGAGGGTAACAGAGTCTTCCACATCAACTTTAGACTCTGCATAGGTACTTACTTATAGTTACCAAAATCTCTCAATAAACACAAGGGCTCTTTTTAGAGCCACCCAAGATCTGAACACATAAGCTTGACACCATTTAACAAAAAGGCATCTTTCTGAACCAAGGGCTACCTCTTTGCCAAATTAGGAGTAATTCCATTCAGCAGTTTGGGCTGTATCCACGGCTAAAGTTTCCTATGGAAAATTGCATGGGGAAAACACGTTTTGGGACCCCCCTTTTTTCTCGGCCTCCGCTTGACGAATCACCCCCAAGAAACTCAGGATAGAGGCGGGCCGGAGCTGACCGTAGGTTTTGAGAATTTCGCAAAGATTCGTCAACCGGCGCCAAAGTTATTGCAAATAGAATGTTGCGGATTTTCTATGGAAAATAGGAAAATAGGTCCTAACTGTAACTACCTACTGGCGACCGCCAGTAGGTGTAATATATATATATAGCCCCGTAAACAGCATCAATGCAAACTCACTACGCTAGAATAATCAACCAGTTACACACAACGCCAGCCAGTTCAATCTGACAATGACACATATTTACCTATCATACCATATGTCTAAACCATGTCCACTCACCAACCATTACACACTCCTAATTAGCAGCATATATGTACCAACATGCACTGTATTGTAAAACACTCTGCACTATTGTTTGGGAAAAAAATTTAAAAAATGTGACGCTTTAAACATAAACCTAAAATGTTTCTTTTATGTCTATTACGATGTGAATACACTGTACGTTTAAAAGATGTTTTCATGGAGGCGTGGGTCATGGGACCAAGGCTACGACTGTAGTCGAAACGTGTCGTCCCTAGCTGCCGAAAATAAAGACCGTAACTGCTTGAATCGAATCTGTGGGCTCGCCTGATTTCTGGTTCACCGGATTTCCCTCGTTGCAATATATATATATATATATGAGGAGGCAGGTTCACGGTAACGCTGTCTCACGTCCCGGCGGACTTCTAAAATCGAGGCTTGAGTGTAAAGGGGACCCGAGGAAGCCGGAGGGCATACCAACAAACAGGGAAGAACCACTTTGGATACCCCGTACTTTAACTTACTACATGCTTGTCCATCGTGCATTTGAACTCCATTTTCACCAAAACGGAATATTCACCGAGGAACAATGCTTCCTGGGAGCTGTAGTTTATTTTTTTCTGCAGTGGTCGCTTGACCATGTGACTTTGGTGCAACAGACTCCTACCAATAGGAGCGATGGAGGCAAGTTAAAGAAGGAGGGGTTAAGCTACAACCCTGTCAGCAGCGGCATCTGAAGAAGGCAATCCAGCCGAAATGCATCATGCCCGATTCTGCCCAATTAAAGGTCTTCCAAAATTCCCCCAAGTGGCCTCTGAACTTCTTTTATTGGAGGGGTTGTTGTTAATATATATATATATGTGTGTGTATATATATATATATATATGGGGCGTGGCTTCGACGCCGCCGACTATGGACGCCTGAGCCTGGAGCTCCGGGCCGGTCCCGACGCTTATCCTGATCACTGGCCCCCCTGGCGGCGCCGCCACCCGGGATTGCTTCCTACCCGCCGCGGGACACCTCGGCGCTGAGCTGGAGTGCGCTGGGTCCCGCGATCGTAGACGCCTGAGATCCTCGGAGGGCGCTGCGGTGCCAGCCGCCGGCCATCTTGGTTGGGCCTGGGTTTTGCGGCGGATCCCCGACCTCGATTTCCACGAGGCCGCCGGGAGCTGTGCCGCCGCAGGCGTCCAGAACACGGTGCTGGTGAGCACCCCCGGCCCGACTGCGGGAGATCCCCCCACGGGACACCCGGCGGACAGACTGCGGCGTGTTGGTCCCTGGAAAGGGGAGTGCCGGACCGCTGCAGCCACGGAGCGGCTAGACGGGGATTCCGAGAGCAGAGGCGACCATCGGAGGTGAGAGGCGCCGTGGATCAACGGCGCTCGGCCCCTGTGAAGTCCCCGGGGGCGAACGTCAGCCTGGTCCCCGGGGTGCTGGATCAGCCACGGACTGGGTCCTCTTTTTTCACTGAGTGTGACCCCGCCTCCTGGGCGCTAGACCCGGAGTCTGGCTGCTGCACCGGCAGGAAGGAGCTCTGTGGGCGCTAGATCCGGAGAGTGAGCGTTAGACCCGGAGTGTGAGCGCTAGACCCGGACTGTGGGCGCTGCACCGACAGGGAGGAGCACTGCGGGCGCTAGACCCGGACTGAGGCGCTGCACGAGCAAGAAGGAGCTCTGTGGGTGCTAGATCTGGAGTGTGGGCGCTAGATCTGCAGTGTGGGCGCTGCATCGGCAGGGACGAGCTCTGTGAGCGCTAGATCCGGAGTGTAGGCGCTACACCTGCTGAGAGGACTGTGCTCACTACAGCCGCTGTGGGGCTGGGGTCCCGCATGGAGTTTCTGGCGGAACGAGCTACTTAAACGCTACTCCCGGAGTGTGGGCGCTGTATTGCAGTGGCGACCCCTGCACCTGCACCAGGAAGGAGCTGCGTGGGCGCTATTGCCAGGCTTGCTGGTGGCGACTGTGGCCTTCTTTGCTGGACACGTTAGATCGGCCCTACTGAGATTGGCGACGGCGCGGTCGCCGGCTGGTTTCCATGGGGAAACCGCGGAAGGGGGCGGGCGCGGTGCCGCCAGACCAAGTGGAGGATTCTCTTGACGCTCACGATCTGCAACAGTCGGGCGACCGGGCGACTGGGCTGCAACAGCAACAGCTGGACCAAATTCTTAAGGCCATAGGGGACACGAGAGAGGCACTGCGTCATGACATCGCCCAGGTCTCCACGGGCCTTGGCCTTTTGAAAGCGGACCATAACAAGTTGGCTGATCGTGTCACGGCGGCGGAGCTGGTAATTGGAACATTGGAACCGGCCCAGAAGGCGTCAGATGCCACGTTGGAGGACCTAACCCGCAGGGTGCAGCAATTGGAGAGGAGAGCGGCGGACGCGGAAGGGCGCAACCGGCGCAACAATATCCGCGTGGTGGGTTTGCCCGAAAATATTGAGGGGGACGACATGGTCGCGTATTTGGAGACCTGGTTGCGAGCTGTGGTGGTCCCGGTGGGCTTGACAAACTTTTACACTTTGGAAAGAGCTCATAGGGTACCAGCTCGTCCTCTTGCCCCGGGACGTCCACCTCGGCCTGTGATTGCTCGGCTGCTCCATTTCAGGGACCGGGACATTATCTTGCGGCAGGCCCGGCTGGCTGGCCCCTACAAGGTGGATAATGCCTCTGTATCGATATTCCCTGATTACTCCCAGGAAGTCCAGTGCAGCCGTTTCTCCTTCGTTGCTGTTAAAAGGGCTCTCCGTGATGAGGGGGTGCAGTACTCTTTGCTGTTCCCGGCTCGCCTGAAAGTGCTGGTGGACGGAGTGGCGACGTTTTGTGACACCCCGGATGATGCCTGGCAGTGGCTGGAGCGGTACCGAGCGGGCAAGGATGGCACTGGGGCTTGGACTGGGAATGCTGAGGCCCGACCGCAGCCGCGTAGGAGCAGGCGTAATCGGAGGAGAGGACAGAACAGGGGGTCACCCTCGGCTTCACAGACGGACCAGGAGAGGAGGGCTGCCCTACAAGCGGTGTCGGCCATCTCCGGAGCGGTGCCCGAGACTCAGGCGGCGGACTCAGGCTCCAGGCTGGGTTCGGATGAGGCGGAGCCGGGTGGTTCGGATGAGGCTTCCGACAAGGACACTGGGGATTTGCCTCAGATCACCCCGCAAACAGCTGATGGACTACTGGATGAGTGACTACGGGCTGCTGAGTTATGGACAGTAAGGGGGTGTGCTGGACCTGAGGGGTGGCCTATTGTGGGCGGATTGGGACTTGCTTTCTGAATGGGGCCACGGTTGTATTCTGGTCAGTGTGGGTGGTGCCTGGTTTCTGACCTTTTTGCTGGGTGGTGGCGCTGCTGGGAGAGGGGTGGCGGGGGTCTACTCTTACTCGGGATCGACCTCTTCTGGTGTGACGGGTTTGGGCTCACCGACCGGCTGGCGAGGAATCACCCCCTCGATCTCACATAACTTGTGAGTCTCTGGTATTTCCAGAGTTTCCCCTGTACTCGGGGGCTGGGTTTGGATGGGTGACAGCTGTTTGATGCCTGTTCTGGGGGTGGGTGGGGTGGGAGTTGGTTGGGGTTGTTTTGGGGGTTCTGAATTCCTGGGGATTGTCAGTGTGCCAGAGGGACTGTGGGGGATTGGCCTTTACTGTGTGTTAGATGATGGCAGCTAGGTTAGACTTGAAGTGCATTACCTGGAATGTGCGGGGGCTCAACTCTATGAGGAAAAGATACAAAGTGCATGCGTATTTGGTCCGGAGGGGGGTCCAGGTGGCCTTTTTACAGGAGACGCATTTAACATTGGCGGAAGGGCAGGCGCTGCAGCGGCGTTGGAGAGGGCAACTCTTCTATACTACTTACTCTGCGCACGCTAGGGGGGTGCTAATTTGGGTACGGGCGGGTGTCCCCTTTCAGTCACTGAGCACTAAGGTGGATCCGGAGGGGAGGTTTGTGGCAGTGTTGGGGAGGCTGGATGGCCGGGATGTTGCACTCTGCTGTGTTTACGCCCCTAACTTTGATCAGGCTGCGTTCTTCTCCGTGTTATCCAACCGGTTGTCGGATATGCTGGTGGGCACCGTGTACATGGGAGGGGACTTTAACTCTGTGGCCGATGTTGAGATGGATCGTTCCCATCCTCCGCTCGCCCAGTCGGTGGTGCGCAGAGTGGCCAAGGCTCGGAGGGATTGGCAGGATCGGTGGGGGCTCCAGGACGCGTGGCGGACGTGTCACCCTACGGATAGGGATTATTCGTTTTATTCGGCACCGCATGATTTGCATGTGCGCCTCGACACCTTCCTCTGCTCGGGCGGGGCCCAGGAGCTTGCGAGCGACTGCGAGTACCTGGCGCGGACCATATCGGACCATAACCCTTGCCTGCTCACGGTCCTCTGGACCAAGCAACGACAGCCGGTTCCTACGTGGCGGCTGAACCCGCTAGCGCTGGAGGACCCGGTCTTCCACGCTGAAGTGCGGGACTGCGTTGACCGTTAGTTCCTGGAGAACTCGGGCACAGCGACCACGCGAGCGATAAAGTGGGATGCCTTCAAGGTGGTGGTGCGCGGCGCGTGCCTCTCGTCCTCGTCCGGGGTTCGACGGACGCTGCTGGCTGATGTGACGCGGGAGGAGGCCGCACTACGGCAAGCGGAGAAACACGAACACGGGGCGGGCGGAAATAGGGAAGCGGTACTGGCGGCTTGCGAGCGGGTGGCGGTTCAGGTGGAGAGGCTCCGCTGCCATGACTACCGGGAATATATGGTCCGAGCGCATGCGGAGCGGGATCGGGCCGGCTCGCTCCTGGCATGGTTGGCCACTCCTGACACCAGGGGCACGCCGATTTTGTCGCTGGCCTGCTCCATTCACAGCAGGCGATAAACACTCAATTCCGGGATTACTATGCAGACCTGTATCGGAGCAGGATGTCTACTTGCCCGGCGATGCTGGATGCCTTTCTTGAAGAGGCCCAGTTGCAACGACTGGATCCGGAGTTGGGTGCCGCGTTGGGGTCCGCCATTACGATGGGGGAGATCAGGGCGGCTATTAAGCATATGGCTAGGAAGAAAACACCGGGTGGGGATGGCCTCCCGGTGGAATTTTATGCTGCGTATGTAGATCTCCTGGCCCCTCGATTGCACCAGGTCTATGGGGAGGCTTGGGAGGAGGGTAGGCTGCCGGCGTCGGCGCGAGAGGCGATCGTAGTCCCACTGTTGAAAAAGGGTGGCCTCCCCACGGCTAGGACTGCGTATCGTCCGCTGTCAATGCTAACGGTGGACTACAAGGTGCTGAGCAGGATCCTGGCGACGCGGCTAACCGCCCATATGTGCTCTTTGGTACTCCCGGACCAGTCGGGTTTTATTCCTACTAGGAACACCTCGACATGCATACGGCGTCTGATAAGGGTCATGGATGTTAAAGGGGAGGGCTCCGCGGGGGCGGCCGTGCTGTCGGTGGACATTGAGAAGGCGTTTGACAGTGTGGAGTGGCCTTATTTGTTCTGCGTGCTCCTTCGGTTTGGGTTGGGGGAGGGCTTCGTCCGTTGGACGAGGCTGCTGTACGAGTCGGCTACTGCTAGGGTCCGGACGGGGCGCTCCGTATCCGCGGCCTGCTCGGTAGGACGGGGCACCAGACAGGGATGCTCGTTGTCCCCGCTCCTGTTCGCCTTGGCGATTGAGCCACTGGCGGCGCGGGCTCGGCAGGGAAGGTACTTTGAGGGGGTGCCGTCGGGCGGCGACTTGCATCATATCTCCTTGTATGCTGACGACCTTTTGTTATACCTGGCCGATGTCGACGCGTCATTGACGGGAGCACGGGCCTTGCTCCAGGAATTCGGGACCTTGTCGGGCCTCCGGGTTAATTGGTCTAAGACCTGCCTCTTCCCCTTGAATTCCCGGTGGTGCTGGACGGTCTGCGATGGGAACCGGACTGCCTACAGTATCTTGGAGTGTACATATACCACACCCATTTGCTCCTTTATGAGGGGAATGTGGGTAGGGCCATGAGGGGCATTAGAGGTAGCATGCGGTTTTGGAGCGTCCTCCCGCTGTCGGTGGCGGGGCGCATTGCGTTGTTGAAAATGGTGGTCCTGCCGCGCCTCCTATATTTTTTCCGCACGCTGCCGGTGTGGATACCGCCCTCCTTTTTCCGAACTTTGAGGTCTGAGGTGATAGGTTTTATCTGGGGCACTGGTAGGCGACGCATTGCCCTGAACACTTTGCTTCGATCCCGGGAGGAGGGCGGTCTGGCAGTGCCAGACTTCGAATGGTATTACTTGGCTGCCCAGCTTCAATGGCTCACGCAGATGGTGGCGCGGGAGTTTAGAGGGCCAGATGGACCGCGGGGGCGGATTGTACAGCGCCATGTCCTATCCTTTATTGTGCTCCAACAGGAGCTTCGATTGGAGCAGCTGACTCTTGAGGAACGTACCCTTCGACGGTGCTGGCTGCGTAGCCACAGGCGGGTGGGATGTCGCGTCCCGTATGCGCCGGAGATTCCTTTGGGCATGTGTACGGCCCTCCCGCATGGCGGGGATTGGTCGGCGCTTGCCGGCTGGGAAGACCTCGGTGTTCACATGCTAGGGGATCTATACCGGGACGGCGCCTTGATGTCGTTCGGCGATCTGCAGGAGGCCTTCGATCTACCGCGGGGCGACTTTTTGTTACACGCGGCTTTGGTTGCGGGGATCCAGAAGCGTTGGAGGATGGGACTGGTGGAACCCCCCACGTCGCTCGGCTGCCAGTATGTCGTGATGGCGGCTGGCACATATAAGGCCGTTACATGTCTGTACCGGAGGCTGGCGTTGGCTGATCCTCCCCCCCTGGTCGGGCTACGGGAGCGCTGGGAGGTCGACCTTGGTCGACAAATACCGGAGACAACCTGGCCTCAGCTTGTGCGCAGGGCCTGGAAGGGCACCCGTAATGTTAGGTTCCAGATGGTTGAATATTATACACTTCATAGGGCGTACTGGACACCTGCCAAAATTCAACGGATCTTTGGAGGTGCGCAATCGTTATGTTCGCGCTGCGCCGTGGAGGGCGCTGACTTTGCGCATATGTTCTGGACGTGTCCGGGGCTTGGCGCCTATTGGTCTGAGGTTTTCGCTTGCCTGAACACAGTTACGGGTCGCCAGGTGGATGTGGACACGGGTGCTTGCTTGCTACTTTGGTTTCCCCATACTCCTGCCACTAAAATCACTAGTAAGTTTTATGATTTGGGGTTCATTATGGCCAAGAGGGAACTTACTCTACATTGGAAATCGAGAGGGGGCCCTAACTTCCAGAGGTGGCGGAGGTGCTTTGCACAATGGGCAGCATGCGAAGGCTCTCTCCGGCTGCAGCTAGCTAGGCGTATGGCTAACGATAAGGCGCTAGATACTGCCAGGGCGTGGAGCGCGCTAGTAACGGACTTGCTGTCACACTTGGAGGGTGATGATAGTGAAGCGACTGGAGGGATGGCGAATCGGGAGGGGGATGTGGGACAGGGGGGGTGGGGGCCGACACAGCAGGAGGGGAGGTTTAGTAGGAGAGCCCAAACGCATGACGGGTACAGTTTGTATAGGTCCCCGGACCTTTGATCCGGCGTAAAGGACTTGTGTTGACATGGACAATTTTCCCGGAATTAACTGAAACCATGAGTTGTAGAAGAGTATTGTCTACTAGCTACTGGCTGGAATTGTCAAGTTCTCCCAGGAATAGCGAGGCACACTGGCAAGGGGGGGGGGGGTGGGGGTAGAGAGGGAGGTGGGGTGGTTTGGATAGGGATGGTCGCGACTGTTTACTAGCAGTATCATGGCTATCTGTGCTTTGAACAGATAGGAATGTGATATACGATTGTATGCTGTGTGCACAAATTCAATAAAAAAAGTTTAAAAAAAAAAATATATATATATATACATATATATACACTAGCAGCCCGCTGGGGCAGAAAGGGGCTGGGGGCAGTACACCCGCTCCTGCCCCGACCCCCTCCCGCACTGACTCCCTCCCGCCCCGACTCACTCGCGCCCCCCTCCCGCCCCGACTCACTCCCGCCCCTCTCCCGCCCCGACTCACTCGCGCCCCCCTCCCGCCCGACTCACTCGCGCCCCCCTCCCGCCCCGACTCACTCGCGCTCCGACATTTTCATTTACTGCTGCCTCCTTCTTGCCTCCCCCTGCATCACACAGTCTCACTTTCCCTTTCCTTACCTGTGCCGCCGCTCCTCACTGCACAGCCGCTCGTCACTGCACCGCCCTCCTCCTTCGTCATCATCACGCACGTCGCGTCGCAGCCAGCGCTAGGTCCCGGCCGGCGCTACTTTCAGGGGACTACTTTGTTTACAAACTTAATTTTTTTAATTTACTTTTTTTTAAATTTATATAGCCTATGTCCATCTACACACCCTGACATTTTCATAGATGTATCGGGTGTGTAGATTGGCGCTGTGGTTCCAGAGTTTACCTGGCCAAAAGGTGCAAGTTCTCTCTTTATAATAGTAGTATAGATATATATTGCCACAAAGATTCCGGTCATGACGACGCTGTCAGCAGGGCGGTCTGTAAGCAGGATACCGGCAACCCTGTAATATTTAATTCCCAACTTCAATTTCTCCAGAAGATTTACGGACACCACTCGGGTATTTTTTTGCAGCCAACTGTTTTATTGAGCCACACACAGCAACGCGTTTCAGCTTTACGCCTTGTTCACACTTGCTATATATATGTGTGTAAGAGTTTTCTGAGGCAGGAAGATCAGGATATTTTGAGATTCACCCATTTTGCACTGTGTTGAACTTTCCCCAGCACTCACTACGAGATTTCAAGGTCGACATGAGCAAAGCAACTTCCCTACCTGGCCGAGATGGTGCCTTCTGGGTACTGTAGTCTGTGGAGAAAGGCTGCAGTGACGTGCTCAGCATTAACTCGACCCAGCTGGACTCCCGCCAATCGGGAGAGAGATGGAACATTCAAATAGTGATTGGTGCATTCTACTGATTCGCAACTGGCATATGATTAAGGCACATTGCAGAAATGACTCATGCCGATCCTGCAGCAAATAAACAAATCTTCTTGACTCCCCTGCTGTGTCCCTCCAGTTTCTTCTTGCAGAAGTAATCTTCTTGTGTATATATATATATTCACTGAAAAAACCATAGGTTATAGACCATATATAGTTAGGAATTAGCATTTACAAAACCTTGAAAATTCACTGAAAAACCCATAGGTTATAGACCATATATCGTTAGGAATTAGCATTTAAAAAACCTTATTTTACCCACACAAAACCATTGAAATTCCATATATAGTTAGTTGCACTAACTATATATCGCGCACCCGCAATCCACTGCTGATGATGTCACATATTACATCATTCATGACATGGTCAGTGACATCACTGATGACATCACTGATGACATCTCAAATGACATCACTGATGACATGACTGATAACATCCAGTGATTTTTTGTTTCTGTAAAGTTTAAATATGTCTTACATATTGAAGAATGAGTGGATGTGTAAGTGTCTGGATGAAGGATTTAGTAGGTGCATGACTGACTGTATGACTGAGTGATTAAATGTGTCTCACTGAGTGCAGGGGTTAGTGACTAAACTGTCTTAATTTGTGCATCATTATGTCTGTTGTTCTGTAAACTGCTGCATGTGTTGATCAGTAGCTATATGAGTAACTATATGGGTTATTGATTGATTGCCCAAGTATTTGTATGGGAGACTGAGTGTGTATGTGGCTGGCTGGGAGGTGTGTGACTCTGTGCAGATCAATGTGTACTTGTATCAATGATTGTATAAGAAGGTAAGTATGTGTTAGTATATGTTTGAAAATGTAAGGTGCTCTATGTTTAACTGTATAGACAAGAAAATGGAAGTGTCATTGATTCTTTACAGGACTGACTAGGTGTGTGAGTAACTCCATGGATGAGTGGCAGACTGTGAGTGTCTGTATAGGTGTATGAGTGCATATGATAGTGTTGTAAAGATGAGTGATTGTATGTATGAATGATTGTATGGGTGAATGAGTGAAGGTGTGTGTAGACGTGGGAATCAGTGAGTGCGTATGTAGTAACTAGTATTGGTGTGTCAATGGTTTCAAAAATTATACTCTGTATTTAACACTGGGTGAAACAGAGGTTATATTAAAATGTGAGGAGATGCATTGTATTGTCACATGAATGATATCATCAGTGATGTGGTCATTGATGTCAAATGAGATGTCATCAGTGATGTCATCAGTGATGTCATTTGAGATGTCATCAGTGATGTCATCAGTGATGTCACTGACCATGTCATGAATGATGTAATATGTGACATCATCAGCAGTGGATTGCGGGTGCGCGATATATAGTTAGTGCAACTAACTATATATGGAATTTCAATGGTTTTGTGTGGGTAAAATAAGGTTTTTTAAATGCTAATTCCTAACGATATATGGTCTATAACCTATGGTTTTTTCAGTTAATTTTCAAGGTTTTGTAAATGCTAATTCCTAACTATATATGGTCTATAACCTATGGTTTTTTCAGTGAATTTTCAAGGTTTTGTAAATGCTAATTCCTAACTATATATGGTCTATAACCTATGGTTTTTTCAGTGAATTTCAATGGTTTTTTAATAGCAAATATCATAAGCTGTTGAATGTCAAGTACGTGGTAAGTAAAAACATTTTCGTGTTTATGCACACTGATCTGCTTTGAATGCTGCCCCCCCCCCCCCCCCTCATTTCTATTAGGAGTACTCTCTCTTTGCAGATAGTGAAAGGTAGTTAACGCAGGCCTTTGCCCCCGTTGTAATACGTCGTGCCTGCTTCTCTCTCCATTTGATTGATTGTTATCCAAGCATTTACTGTTTTAGAATTGGTTCTCTTTGGTTCATTCTCTATTTACAAACAAACACAGAGTCGCAATACTCTGTTTAGTCTTTGCAGATAACGAAAAATCGTGTAAAAAAACAAAAGGAATCGAGCAAAATCAGTAGGCCACTAATGGGATCTCTTTTTGACCTCGCTAAAATAGAAACATTAGGAACAACCCCTCATGACAAATACGAAACTAGTGAGATGAACTGAACTCCACACCATGATGGCTGCAATACAGCTCGGCTCCGCCACCCACCCCGCCCAAAATAACGATAAAGAGCGGCTGCCATGATTGCTCGCGGAATGGCCACGACGGAGCTACGAAATGGTGGTGCTCTCATGCTAACCCCAGCTTCAGTCTGAAACATCCAGAAACACTGTAGACTACCAATTCGATCAGTTCCGGTAGCGCCCCAATGTAACCCGGTAGAGAAGAACTAGCCCTCCCCTCTTTGACTGATGGTTCTTGTTGCCTGTCCCTTCTGTTGTCATTTAACAGAACTATTTAGCCTGCTGAAAGGGGTTGTGTTCCGACCGCTGGTTGGTGGAGACATTTTGACTATATTCTGGACCTGCGTTGTCGCATAATGCGTCATATGACGCGCCGCGTTAGCGCATCCGGAAGTCATCCGGGGCGCGACGCGCAGCGCGTAACGTAAGCATAACAGGTCATGTGACTTGTTAATAAAACTTTTCATTGGTTCATTTTACTTTTCTTATTCTAATGATGAAAGGCTTGGTCATATGACCTAAAAATTACGCTTTTTATTACTTCCGAACATTATTTTTTCTTAAATATATGTTATAATGTTCCAGGCTAATGTACTTTCCCGGAAAATTTACAACTGTCCTGCAAGTAAAATATATTCTTTTTTCGAGAAAAAGGGCGTTTCTTCGTCCCATGACGGAGCCATTGAGCAAAAGAGGGTCGACCTGCTGTCTTAGTCGCCGATACGCCTGAATATGAGATTCTTATCGATCACTTTATGTTGCAGGAGTAGAAAACACAACAGCCCTTGACCATTTATCTTTACTGCGTTCCTGCGTATTATACCTTTTACCCTTCATGTAATTGGTCTGCTTTATTTCACTTGCCTTTTAATGATTCTAAAACAGTGACTATTATTAAAAACTTTACCAATGTATATACTACTACCATGTTTTCTTTTAAAAACCTTTATTGTGAAAATTTCATTATACAAATACGAGCCTATAACCACGTGGGCCGGCCACGGAGCAAACTGTAATCGTATATGATGAGTAGACATTTACACTGTAGAGGAACGTAACGGGCGGGCCATTAGGTTGCAAGAACTAAGGTGTCTAACAGTTGCGGAATCGGTGGACGTACATTTTATAATTAAAATACGACAGGGCCAGTTACAATAAAATTATCTAGATATACATTTGCGGGCAAGTACCATGGGTGACGTTAATTCGAACTTTCAATAGTACAGTAATCAATAACACATCAGAACTTAATATCAATAGGGATGTCGAAATACTCAATCAATTCTCGTCCCCACCCGCCATGTGCTTCAAAACTGCATACGTATCTTGTGATTTCAAGGTTCTGCAACCAGTACACAACAAGGAGTTACGAGTCCCATTTATTCCGGCGCCATTTTGGGCGAGGACGGGCAGGTCCAGGATATAGTCAAAATGTCTCTACCAACCATCGACTATGATGATGTTCATATGCTGTATTTATAGAGTAACACTCATCTGTCCACATGAAATTAATTTGCCACAATCTAAACATGTCATTTTAATCTTTCCAAAGTTCTTCTAAATATTTGGGACCGTTTCCCTTGCCTCTGATGCTGTCAGTGCCACTTCTTTGATGAATGTACTGGCAGGTCGGGGGTTCTCCTCCAAATCTCTTTTATGCAGCACTATAATTAATTGGTGCCACCTCTCCATATGACGATGCATGGTATAGTTACCATAACTATATTTTTTTTCGGTTCCTCTGGAGAGTACATCGTGGCAGATGAAGCGTATAACGTACCGGGCATTTACCTTTTTTTGCATGTAGAGGAAAGGAAAAAAAAATCGAGCGTCCGAGTTCTAAGGTGTCCCAGGGCCATTTTAGTGGACCAGGCCCAAATCCAAAGAACAGGCCGCCATTTTGAGAGTCCTGTTGCAGCCGCCTGTCGCTGTAGCATCAAGAGCGGCCGAAACTCAGCTGAATGGCAACTGAAACGGTAAAGGGGCGCCCCACTACAGCAGACGAGCCTCCACCTAGGAAGGCCCGTTCACGCCGCCTCCCCCCCCCCCCCTTCGGGCACCCCACGCCGTTATTCGGAGCAGTATTGTAGGATGGCCACACCAGTGCAGCAACTTGCTAGACACCACCTCGGTGGTAACCGAATCTCAGCGCCTTGTGGTGTCTTCTATTCAGAAAACATTGTTGTGCTGCCTTCGACCTATTCGCCGCAAGTGCGCACGCAACTCAGCTGCATAGCTTGCTAGACACCACCTCGGTGCTAACCGAATCTCAGCGCCTTGTGGTGTCTTCTATTCCAAAAATATTGTTGCGCTGCCTTTGGCCCCATTCGCACATCGGTCCGCTACTGACGCCATCTCACAGGCCAACGGGGCGCCCCACGCCGACTTTCAGCATTGTAGGATGGCCACACCAGTGCAACTTACTAGACACCACCTCGGTGCCATCCGGATCTTGGCATCTCAGCGCCTTGTGGTGTCTTCTATTCAGAAAATATTGTTGCGCTGCCTTTGGCCCCATTCGCACATCGGTCCGCTACTGATGCCATCTCACAGGCCAACGGGGCGCCCCACGCCGACTTTCAGCATTGTAGGATGGCCACACCAGTGCGGCAACTTGCTAGACATCACCTCGGTGGTAACCGAATCTCAGCGCCTTGTGGTGTCTTCTATTCAGAAAATATTGTTGCGCTGCCTTTGGCCCCATTCGCACATCGGTCCGCTACTGACGCCATCTCACAGGCTAATGGGGCGCCCCACGCCGAGTTTCAGCATTGTAGGATGGCCACACCAGTACAGCAACTTGCTAGACATCACCTCGGTGCCATCCGGATCTTGGCATCTCAGCGCCTTGTGGTGTCTTCTAGTCAGAAAATATTGTTGCGCTGCCTTTGGCCCCATTCGCACATCGGTCCGCTACTGACACCATCTCACAGGCCAACAGGGCGCCCCACGCCGACTTTTACCATTGTAGGATGGCCACACCAGTGCCACAACTTGCTAGACACCACCTCGGTGCCATCCGGATCTTGGCATCTCAGCGCCTTGTGGTGTCTTCTTTTCAGAAAATATTGTTGCGCTGCCTTTGGCCCCATTCGCACATCGGTCCGCTACTGACGCCATCTCACAGGCCAACGGGCCGCCCCACGCCGACTTTCAACATTGTAGGATGGCCACACCAGTGCGGCAACTTACTAGACACCACCTCGGTGCCATCCGGATCTTGGCGCGTTGTGCTGCCTTCGGCCTATTCGCACATCGGTCCGCTACTGACGCGAACTCACAGGCCAACGGGGCGCCCCACGACGACTTTCAGCATTGTAGGATGGCCACACCAGTGCTGCAACTTGCTGGACACCACCTCGGTGCCATCCGGATCTTGGCGCGTTGTGTTGCCTTCGGCCTATTCGCACATCGGTCCGCTACTGACGCCGCCTCACGTGCCAACCTATTTTCTCCGCATTTTATACCCTATGCCGCATAACAGGTCATGTGACTTGTTTATAAAACTTTTCATTGGTTCATTTTACTTTTGGTTTCCTAATGATGGAAGGCTTGATCATATGACCTAAAAATAACACTTTTCATTGGATGAAAACTTTTTTTTTTCCCAAACGATGAAAGCCCCACCTTGTTTCTGGATGTTTCAGACTGAAGCTGGCGTCACCATGAAAGCACCACCATCTCGTGGCTCCGTCGTGGTCATTCCGCGAGCAATCATGGCAGCCGCTCCCCACCAGAAGCCTGCAGGAGTCGGGGGCCCCCAAAACTTTTGTTGAATCCTCAAGGCGGAGGGGACGCTTTCGAGAATGGGGTCCAAGACCTAGCAGACAAGCGTCCGATTTCCAAGGTGTCCCAGGGCCATTTCAGTGGACCAGGCCCAAAAAGGAAAGAGCCTGCCGCCATTTTGAGAGTCCTGTGACAGCCACCTATCGCTGCACCGCAAGAGTGGGCGCAACTCAGCTGAATTGCGGCTTTTGACACAGTGGACCAAAAGCGGACGGAATGGCAACTGAAACGGTAAAGGGGCGCCCCACTACAACAGACGAGACTCCACCTGGAGAGGCCCGATCACGCCGCCTCCCCCCCCCCCCCCCCGGGGCGCCCCACGCCGTTATTCGGAGCAGCATTGTAGGATACCAAAACCAGTGCGGCAACTTACTGGACATCACCTTGGTGCCATCGTTCTGCTGCCTTGGAACTATTCGCACAACAGTTTGCTACTGATGACCCACCCCCCGCGACGCCCCACGCCGGATGCCGAAATCAGTGCGGCACCCAGGCAACATCACCTGGGTGCCGTCCAGAAATCTGGACGTTGTGCTGCGTTGGGACTATTCGCACAGCCGACCGCTACTTCGTTGTTTTTCCCTAAAAATTTTTAAATGTTTTTACTGTTTTTGTTTTGTTGTATATATTTATAAGTTATTAAAGTTTTATAATCTTACTACTTTGTTGGAGTGCTATATATTTTTAATGTGACACATAATTGTAAAAACTTTGATGTACAAAGAGTCATCCCTGGAATCTTCCGCTTCAGGCTCGGTCCCCTCCCCAATCACAATACAGGATGGTTTTCAGATAGTAGGAACGCGTGTGCTGTGACGGATCTCATCGAGTGTGGGCCTTGATCTACTATAACTCCTTTGAAGAGGGGTGATTCTTTACAGCTGGGGCCATAAACTACATCTGCAGGGCTAGCTGATAGCCTAGGACCGGCCTGGACAATCGGACACAGAGGAAAAGGAGTGTCAGAGGGTGCGGTAGTGAATAGGGCGAAAGGGAGGTGTCGGGCGGGCACAGGGTGTGATTCTCAGGGAAGAGCAGCGCAGATGGGGGGAGGTTTATTACCCATGCATAAGACAGAGAACGGGGGTGACCAGTGCCTGGGGGAGATGCTTGCGAGGGTGGGGAGCCATGCTAAGGATCGACAGCGTGCAGAGAGTGGGTCTGGTCAAGGCATCTAAAATGACTGCCGTGCACGACAAAAGTGTGGCATTTGAAAAAAGGCAAGATGGCGCAGACAATGTTTTTCAACACTTCCTGATTTCCTTCGAATCGAATGTTAACAGACGTCGGGGCATATTACCAAAGTTAAGCGATATTTATCCCTAACGATGCTTAGCAACGAATTTTTTACCCCTAAGCATCGTCAGAAATTATCGCAGATAAACCTTGCTATTATCAAGGTTTATTGCAAATGCGATAAAAAACGACCGCAATGCATTAATATCGCTGAAAACTCAGCGATAATCATGCATTACCGAGCTAATGCTCTTAGCCATGTTATCCACCTCCCATTGGATAACATGGCTAAGAACTGCTCAGGGCAGGTGGTAGCTTTTGGAGATATTCGCGCTTAGCGCGAATATCTCCAAAAGTTGGTAATAGGAGATAGCGATGTTAGCGACTGTTTCCAGTCGCTAACATCTTGGCATGCCCACTTTGCATGTCATTAGTGATAAATATCACTGACATGCAAAGTGGGGCCCAAGATGGTCGCTATCTCCTACTAGCGGTCGCTAACTGGTGTTAGCAACAGCTAGGTAATACAGAGATAATTTTATCTCCGCGAAGCGGAGCGCTGTTACAGATATATATCTTTTTTTGAACGTTAATTTCTCAAAATCCACTGAAGCACATATATTGAGACCTAGCAAAGGCACATCGAGCTACCAGTCCCTACAATTTTGCCATGTTTCGTGCAAATCCATTCAGCCGTTTTATTATTATTATTTTTTTTTTTGCCCCGCGGGGCCCTTTTAAAACCTCCACATCAAACCTAGGGGGTCAGGGAGGATCTACTATGCCCCCTTATGGTCATTTGCCCCTTCGCTTTGGCCTCCTCTTGTCTCTCGATCCTACCGAGAGACAAGATGGCGGCCGCTACGGACTGTTTGGAATGTTTACAGACGCCGGAGAACCAATCAGCTTCGCAAAGCTCCGTTACGCAAAAAGTACGCGAAGCGGAGCGCTGTTACAGATATATATCTTTTTTTGAACGTTAATTTCTCAAAATCCACTGGAGCACATATATTGAGACCTAGCAAAGGCACATCGGGCTACCAGTCCCTACAATTTTGCCAAGTTTCGTGCAAATCCATTCAGCCGTTCGATTATTATTATTATTTTTTTTTTGCCCCGCGGGGCCCTTTTAAAACCTCCACATCAAACCTAGAGGGTCAGGGAGGATCTACTATGCCCCCTTATGGTCATTTGCCCCTTCGCTTTGGCCTCCTCTTGTCTCTCGATCCTACCGAGAGACAAGATGGCGGCCGCTACGGACTGTTTGGAATGTTTACAGACGCCGGAGAACCAATCAGCTTCGCTTCACAAAGCTCCGTAACGCGTAAAGTCCGCGAACCGGAGCGCTGCCTGGTCCGCTGTTACAAATATATATCTTTTTTTGAACGTTAATTTCTCAAAATCCACTGGAGCACATATATTGAGACCTAGCAAAGGCACATCGGGCTACCAGTCCCTACAATTTTGCCAAGTTTCGTGCAAATCCATTCAGCCGTTTGGGCTAAAAGTGAGGCCAACCGCCCTATGGAAAACTCAATGTTAAAAACACGTTTTGGGACCCCCCTTTTTTCTTGCCCCCCCCTTGACGAACCCTCCCCAAATTTTCAGGGGCTGCTCAGAAACAAAATGTTCAATTTTCCTGAAAATTTCAGCCAATTCCGTCCACAAACGCCAAAGTTATTAGACATAGAATTTTCAAAAATCCCATAGAGAAAAAATCCTAACTATATATACCTACTGGCGACCGCCAGTAGGTAATATATATATATATATAAATATATATATATATATATATATCGCGAAAGTCGCCATTCAAAATTTCCCTTCTCCAGAAAGAACGGCGAGGAGTGGACCCAAAATCTGGTGCAAAATCCTTAGTGCTTTATTTCGTGCAAATAATCAGCCAGCAATCCGCCATGACCCGTTTCGCCTCTACAAAGAAGCTTGATCATATATATATATATATATATATATATATATATATATCACTCTCCTCCATTCGCCATAAGCGGGGCACTTTGTGGTCGGGTGCAGTAACGCGGTGGCGTACCGCGATAAATATCAGGCTCCAATTTTTCCCTTCATAGTCAGGAATGAAATAGCACTCTTGAGGGTTTCTTGGCTGAGCCAAGAAACCCTCAAGAGTGCTATTTCTTTCCTGACTATGAAGGGAAAAATTGGAGCCTGATATATATATATATATATATATATATATATCCAACACACAAGTTTGCCACACTTCAGAGCGCCTTCCCGGAACATACTCCACATAGATGAGAAGAGCAAAAGAACAAACATCTTTCGCCTGCCACTGCCATCCAAATGACGGGCTTAACGCGTTTCGAAATTTCATTCTTGATCACAAGCCACAGCAAAGGAAAGTGCAACCAACAGTGTAGAGAGCACCTGTACTTTATTAAAAAGAGTCTCGCCCTCCTGGGCGTGTTCTCCCGCCCTGATGGGCGTATGTGGCAAAGTCCTCTGGTAATTGGAGTCTCTACACAACATAAAATACCCAGTGGTTGTTAGTTGACTTCTCGAAATGGATGCAAATAAAATCCCAAGTGGATTGACGGCATCTGACCTGCCGAGAGTGCTGTTCATACACAATGTCTCACATAACGATAGTTCCTTTCCCTAAATGCGCCAACAATTTCAAAGCGCTAGGATCCACCTGTGCGTGGCGGGCAGCTCCAGCGGCCTGACAAAAGCCGCTAGTTTAATCCAACACACAAGTTTGCCACACTTCGGAGCGCCCTCTCGGAACATACTCCACACAGATGAGAGGAACAAACATCTTTCGCCTGCCACTGCCATCCAAATGACTGGCTTAACGCGTTTCGAAAATTCATTCTTGATCACAAGCCCACAGCAAAGGAAAGTGCAACCAACAGTGTAGAGAGCACCTGTACTTTATTAAAGATTCTCGCCCTCATGGGTGTGTTGTCCCGCCCTGATGGGCGTACGTGGCAAAGCCCTCTGGTATTTGGAGTCTCTATACAAAATAAAATACCCAGTGGTTGTTAGTTGACTTCCTGAAATGGATGCAAATAAAATCCCAAGTGGATTGACCGCATCTGACCTGCCGAGAGTGCTGTTCATAAACAATCTCTCACATAAGGATAGTTCCTTCCCGTAAATGCGCCAACAGTTTCAAAGCGCTAGGATTCGCCTGTGCGCGGCGGGCAGCTCCAGCGGCCTGACAAAAACCGCTAGTTTAATTCAACACACAAGTTTGCCACACTTCGGAGCGCCCTCCCCGAACATACTCCACACATATGAGAGCAACAAACATCTTTCGCCTGCCACTGCCATCCAAATGACGGGCTTAACAAGTTTCGAAATTTCATTCTTGATCACAAGCCCACAGCAAAGGAAAGTGCAACCAACAGTGTAGAGAGCACCTGTACTTTATTAAAGAGTCTCGCCCTCCTGGGCATGTTCTCCCGCCATGATGGGCGGACGTGGCAAAGCCCTCTGGCATTTGGAGTATCTACACAACATAAAATACCCAGTGGTTGTTAGTTGACTTCCCGAAATGGATGCAAATAAAATCCCAAGTGGATTGACGGCATCTGACCTGTCGAGAGTGCTATTCATACACAATCTCTCACATAAGGATAGTTCCTTTCCGTAAATGCGCCAACAGTTTCAAAGCGCTAGGATCCGCCTGTGCGCGGCAGGCAGCTCCAGCGGCCTGACAAAAGCCGCTAGAGCATTCTCAAAACCAGATACACTCTAAATTTGCTCACCTCAAATGTCTACTTTTCTATCAAAGTCTTTAAGCGTAGGATTAGCACAGTGCCAGCCACGCCGAGACAGAAAGAGACAAAGTCTTTAACCATTTCTACAGCGAAGTCTTTAAGCATAGGACTAGTACAGTGCTATCCTTGCAGAGCTGTAAAATGGCCAAAGCCTTTTACCACTCCAGGCACAGTATTTATAACAGCTTTAGATTGGTAAAATACCATCCAAGCCAACCTGATATGAATAAAAGCAACCCCTGACACGTGTGTGTGTGTGTGTGTGTGTTTTTAATGTTATTTCATGAATATAATTTCCCAGTAACCACTAGGTTTTGTTGTGAATTTCGAGGGTTTTTTAATTGTATTTACTAAACTGTAACCTTTTAGAGTGGGTGAGTGAGTGGCTGTATAGGTCAGTGAGTGTGTGTGTTAGTTTTAGTGGCTTTATGGATCTGTAAGTGGTTGTGTATGAGTGAGTCTGTGAGTGGGTGCATGTGTGTCTGAGTGGGTCTGTGAGTGTGTGTGTCTCTCAATGGTATGTGATTGTGTGTGTAAGACTTGAGTAGGAGCATAAGTCTGAGTGGATCTGTGAGTGGATGCATGAATGAGTAGGTCTATGAGTGGGTGTGTAAGTGTTTCAGTGGGTCTGTGAGTGAGTGAGTCTGTGAGTGGAACTGAGTGGGTGCGTAAGTGTATCAAAGGCACTGTGAGTGGGTGCATGACTCCGTGAGTCTGTGAGTTGGTGACTGAGTCTGTGAGTGGGTGCATTATTGTGTGAGTGGGTCTGTGACTGAGTGCATGAGTCTCTGAGTGGGTGCTGACTGAGTGCGAGAGTGTATCAGTGGGTTTGTGAGTGGGTACATGAGTTACCCCGGGGCCAGTTTGACATTCATTACGTATTTGTGAATACCGCTTGTGAGGAAGAAAACATTTTGGTGTCTGAAAACACCCCTATATTCCACCCATGAGGAGTGGGTACCTCTAACCTGACCTCTTATACCTCTTTTTACTTTTATTTTAAGCCCGGGCACCATTCCCAATTAGATGAAATGACGGCTGGAACGCTCTCCTCAGGTTTCAACCAGCCAATCACGGCATTCTTGTTGGCGTGCAAATCCTCAGTTAATCGTGAGATCGTGCGCTGAATCGTGAAATATTGGTAGACACAAATATCACTAACCTGATTTTCTTAAATTTCTCAACAACTACTGAACAGATTTACACTGGATAACTGAAAGTGTCATCTGGAAACCAAAATCTACCTTCCTGCCAAATTTTGTGAAATTCCGTCCAGCGGTTCAGGCTGCATGTGTGTCTAAAGGTGCTATGGGATTTAACATGGGAAACACACTTTTTTGACCCTTTATTTTTCTTGGTCCCCACTTGACGGATCACCTCAAACTTTCCATGCACAAGACTCACTAGGAAACTGGGGAAAATGTCATGAAGATTCATCAAATGACACCAAAAGTTAAAGGCAAGACGAAAAATGCTTTTCATATGGAAACATGGTCCTAACTATAACTACCTACTGGCAACCATCAGAAGACAACACAGATTATGTATAGATAGATAGATAGATAGATAGATAGATAGACAGACAGACAGACAGACAGACAGACAGACAGACAGACAGACAGACAGACAGACAGACAGACAGACAGACAGACAGACAGACAGACCGACAGACAGACAGATAGACAGACAGATAGATAGACAGACAGACAGACAGACAGATAGTTAGATAGATAGATGATAATGTGTGCATGAGTGGGGCATGGATTATTAAATGAGAGAATGAGTGATGCATGGATGATTGAATGAGTGCATGCGGGGTGTATGGATGACTGAATGAGTTCATGCGTGGAGCATGAAGGACTGAATGAGTGCATGAGTGGGGCATGGATGATTGAATGAGTGCATGAGTGGTGCATGCGTGATTGAATGAGCGCGTGAATGGTATATGGATGGGTCTGTGAGTGGGTGCATGAATGTCTCAGTGGTGCATGCGTGATTGAATGAGTGCATGAATGGTGTATGGATGGGTCTGTGAGTGGGTGCATGAATGTCTCAGTGGGACTGTGGATCTATAGATCTCTGAGTGGGTTTGTGAGTGGCGGCATGTGTCTCTGAGTGTATCAATGAGTGCATGCATGCATTAGTGTTTGAATGAATCTTTGAATGTATTTTTTTAAATTTGTTCACAGATATTCGCGAAGTTCTCACGACGTTACACAAAGGCCCGCTCTGATGTTTGCAACGACTTCAGAAATAGCGCTTGTCGGAATGTTTCTTTTTTTTCAACACATAGCTGGTCTCATTAACATCCCTATATGTCAACAGGAGGTCCGGGTACCTCTACCGTACCCTGCCCTGACCCCTTATACCAAATCTGTGGCAAATTATCAGCTTGTGTCCCGTTTCCTAAAATGGTGGCCGAAAGTTTCAGCTCAAGTTGCAGCCAGTCAAACATAGCATTCCTGTTGTCACACACATTCGCGAAGTCGCTGCGATACTCGAGAACGACCTGTGGCCACAGATATCACTATCTTTATTCCACTTAATTTCTTAACAACTACTTAACAGATTTACACCAAATAACTGAAGGTGTGATCTGTGCAACCAAATCTACCTTTCTGCCAAATCAGGTGCAATTTCGTCCAGTACTTCGGGCTGCAGGTTCGACTAAAGGTCCTATGGGAATTACCATGGGAAACACACTTTTTTGACCTCCCCCTTTTCTCAGCCCCCACTTCACAGATCACCCCGAAATTTTCCTTGCACAACAAGATTCACCGGGGCACTTTTTTTTTTTGAAACTTTTGTGAAGATTCATCAAACTGAGCCAAAGATATAGGCAAGTAAAAAAAATGCTTTTACGATGGAAACATGGTCCTAACTAATAGTACCTACTGTCGACCGCCATTAGGAGACAGTTGAGGGATTACATCCTGTTACGAGCCCCCTTACAAGGAGAATGGCAATGGGGACGAGGAAGTGGCCGAAGTGGGGGTAAAGGTTCAACGCTGGGAGAAGAGGCTCCATTTGCAGGGACTGGAGTTCTTGCAAGAAAGGCTCAACCTCACCCTAGGCATAGCTCCCTTGTAGTGGAGCTGGGCACTGCGGATGGTATTGTCTGAGTGGTGGGGTCATGGGACTCCAATCCTGAATGTCAGACTTATCCACATCAGACAATGTGACTTAAAGTTAAAATATTCATCACCACCTTTATGTGCAAACTTTAAGCTCTGAGAGCAAAGTCTCATTTAGATTACGAGGGCTGGATGTCCCTGGACCAGAAAGGCATGATCTCTATGAAAGAAATGCCTTAGTGAGCCTCTAGACATTTGTTATGAAGACACCATCAAAGAATTAAGAACATTGAAATTGATTAGAAGGAGTACTTAAATAATAGAGGTACCTCCTAGGCTCCTATGTTTTTGGTTGATCTCTTTTTGAAGGAATGCCTTTTATAATTTTTGAAGCATCCTCCTTTTGAAAAATATGGGCTACGATATACAAAGGTCCAAAATATATGTTAGTTTGTCAATAATGTAAATATTGTGTACATATTTTTGTAGTTTGTGTTGAGTATATATGTTGTGTTTATATATATATATATATATATATATATATATATATATATATATATATATATATATATATGTATTTGTTGTGTATATATGTATATATATGTTTTGAAAAAGAAAAGAAAAAATGTTTTGCTTTTTTTGAAGAATATATTGAAAAGAAATTAAAATAACAACTATCACTGGTTTGACTTTGGTTGCAGATAAATAGAAAACACAGATTTTTTTGATGTGATTAAATTAGGACAGGAAGGGATAATTCATTGATCTCTATACTTTAATTGATTGATTATTATTTCCTAGCCATCACTTTCTTTATTGAATACTTAGTGAGCCTGTAAGGCGGCTTTATTGCAATTAACATTGTTTTAACCCGTTCTGTGCTTGTGACGGAACCACTCCGTCACGAGCCACGGGCGCGCTGTGCTCATGACGGAGTGGTTCCGTCCTGCCGCGCCGCCCACGCAGCATCAATTCCGTGACTAACCACTCCGTCATAAGCACAGTGCGCCCGTGGCTCGTGACGGAGTGGTTCCGTCACAAGCATGGCGGTGCTGCACGACCCCCCTCCCACCCAGCGCCGTGGCGGAATTACCGCCGCGGCCAAGGGGTTAACAGCTCATTTTAGTGTGTGTGGTATTGAGTATTTAAAGAAACTTACATGCTTTTCTTGCAGCTGATTACTCAAATTACATTCCAGTCCAGTTTTTGACATGTACCTTTAAGATGCATGATGGGAACTTGAAGCACCATGCATGGATTGTTTTCAATACATGAATAACTCCCAGGAGGATTGACTGCAAATTATATATATTTTTGTAGATAAACTCATGATGAGTATCAATTTTGTTTTTATTAAATACTGGGAGTTATAGTGGTGCTTTAATGTTTCAAACTGAAGTTGTCCCCTGCAGTGATCGTACATGCTTGTTGATTTGCTGCTAAAAATAAGAGCATCATTTGTGTCAATTGATTTTCATGTTTAAATGCAGAACAAATATGGCGCAATTCCGATTAAAAAAGGCAGAGTTACTGCCGCAACTCATCTCTCTGGTAGTCCAGTGCCCAAGGTGGTATGACTGAATAAACAGGATGTAATCCCCTGACTTCAAGTGACGGCTGCCTCTCTAAAGAGTTTAGGGAGGTTTTACGAGGATACCTAGCGGCATCGGTAAAATTCACTAACTAAAACTCGCGCCCTCGCAATGCACGGCTTATGACCTCACATATTATGTCACTCAGCTAACTATTCTGAACAACAAGGGACCCAAGGGGGATTCGGACTAGGTACAGGCTGCCCCCCACTCACTCAACTTCTCAAAACAATGTGCCTGTCCTTATAACAAGGTGAAATCTCCCTTTACTTCTGTTAATTGGAATAATCTTAGTAGTGGGTGTGTTTTACTCCTACTACTGATTTCAGTGTCTACTGTCACGTTGTCTTTACCTATGCATTCCTAAAAACACGTGTGTGTGTACCTGTTAGTCCCTTATGCAGTTCTTCCCTGTCACTCAACCCTTCTCTAGTGAAAAAAGGGGGAGGGGGGTTAGCAACGCCTCACGGGAGCAACCACCAAGGAGGATGTGTCAAACTGGTTCTCGCAGCCTCGGGCGTGTTTAAAATACAAACGCCGGCACGGAGAACGCGAGCGAGAAGGGTGAGCGGAGGCCACATCAGCTTGCACACGCGGTAAGGAAGAAATATACGCCGTAGGCATGAGAGGCATTAGAATGAAATCTAGCTCGATTGGGTAATAACTTTGGCACAATTGAGAGGATAGACCGTCGAGTGCAGTTGCAAGACAGGGCTCGGGTTAACTTACGAACAACAGGGGTAGTTGACGAATCTGTATGTACGAGATATCATAGCCGGTAAATACAGAGACCATGATAGCTAGACCGAGAAACAGGATGAGCATATCATGACCAGCAAAATAATTTCAGAGTAGAATAATGAGCAACTAATTACAACTTACTCGGTTTTTAGATATCGACCCAAGGGCGAACACGCAAACCCGCTTATGGATAAAGGGGGTTCTTTTAACAGCAATTTCTTCTACGGGAGCCTGGTACGCACTACAACATAAGGCTACCTGGTAATGTATAACAAGGTTCTTTGGGAATGGTGCCCGAGCACACCATTTTGAGTCACGATGACCATATTGCAACAGAGATGTGTGTGTTACATTTTTATTTCCATATGTGCATTCAGGTACAATAAAGGGAGAAAATCGATGATATGTGCAGGAAGTACGCTGACCCCAACACAACCCTGATGAAATCGCCGGTAATGTATAAAGCGGCGATGAAACATGTTGGTTTTTATTAGAACAGGCACACGGCAAAGAATAAAAGGGAAAGTGCTAGTGGAGCCAAGTTCTTTTTAACCAAATAGGTCCTACAATTCACATTCAGGAGGGTAGGCCCTATCACGCAGGTGGGTCATTCACATCACTACACGGAGTTTCTTTTCTAAAGCACAATTTTTTATCCCCTTTACTTTTATGGTTGGCAACTGCTGATGATGATATAGTGGGGAGTCAAGCGAGAACCAGTTTGACACATCCTCCTTGGTGGTTGCTCCCGTGAGGCGTTGCTAACCCCCCTCCCCCTTTTTTCACTAGAGAAGGGTTGAGTGACAGGGAAGAACTTCACAAGGGACTAACAGGTACACACACACGTGTTTTTAGGAATGCATAGGTAAAGACAACGTGACAGTAGACACTGAAATCAGTAGTAGGAGTAAAACACACCCACTACTAAGATTATTCCAATTAACAGAAGTAAAGGGAGATTTCACCTTGCTATAAGGACAGGCACATTGTTTTGAGAAACTCAGCTAACTATAACTGCTGAATTTCACTGGTTTTGTACGAGAGGAACCTGAGCCTAACTATAACGTTCCTATAACCTTTGTTTTTTTCATTGAATTTCTAAGGTTTTTAAATTCCATTTTCTAACTATAATGTCCCTGTCACATTTTATTTTTTCAATGAATTTCAAAAGTTTTCTCAAATGCTAATTCCTAACTATGACGTCCCTGTGAACTTTGTTTTTTTGCAGCGGATATCTATGTTTTTTAAAGTAGTAATGACATTTGCAGAGTGGTGGAGAAAGGGGGCGGGCTTCTGACCAGCTCTCAGGAATCCCACTGTGTAGGACTTACAGAAAGTGCCAGGAGGGCTTCTTGGTCCCCAAGGTCCCTCAGCATACTAGAGGAGTGTATTCCCCAACCAGCAATGTGCCAGGAGATACATTTGTAGAGTGGTGGGAAAAGGGGGCGTGGCCTCCGGAGACCTCTTAGCAATCCTGCTGCTTGGGAGGTAACTGGAGGGGTTATTCAGCGCCAAAGACCATCTGCAGCCAAGAGGACATCATGCCCCAACTAGTAGTGCACCAGGAGGCATGTTTGCAGAGTGGGAGAGAAAGGAGACGGACCACGAAGACGTATCAGAAATCACGCAGTGTGGGACTTACTGAAGGTAACTGGTGGAGTAGTTAAACCCCAAGGACGTCCGTGGGGGACAACAACTCCTCCTGTTACCTCCAGTAAGTCCACGCCCCCTCCATTGTGTGATTTAGCTTCAAGGAGGTGGTGGTCCCCAGGGCTGCGAGGGGGCCGTGTTACCCCGCATTGTTTTTGGTTAAAGCCCTGGGGAGGTGGCAGTCCCGAGGCTGCCAGGAAGTCCTCGCCGCCCCCTGTACTATGTAAATAAAAGCCCCCAGGGAGGTGGAGACCCCCTGGGCTGCGGGGGGACAGTGCAGCCCCCAGTTTTGGTTATAGATGAAGCCCTGGGAAGGTGGCGGTCCCTGGGGTTTGGGGGGTCCGCGAGGCCCTCTGCACATGTAAATTTAAAGCCCCGGGAAAGTGGCAGTCCTCGGGGTTGATGGGGGTATGCGCAACCCCCCACTTTATCTTTAGATGAAGACCCGGGGAGGTGGCAGTTCTCGGGGCTTGGGGGGTGGTCTAAGAATCCCCCATTTATAAAACTATAAGCACCAGGAGAGATGGCAGTCCCGTAATTGCATGGGTCTCGGGTTTAACGGAGTCCCAAGATGGTTGCCAACATTTCTTGGTTGAATTGTTTGCAGCCAATCAAATTTCAGTAGCATTTCAGTAGGTTTTTGGGCTACCAGATAACTATATTTTTAACCTTAAATATCTCTGCAACTACTGAACAAATGTACACCAAAATACAAAATGCACGCTTCTTGGACCAACATCTAGCTTTCTGTCAAATTTGGTGTAATTCCGTTCATCGGTCCGGGCTGTAATCGTCTGGACACAAGAAGATGGCTACTTTATTCCAGAGCTCCGTGCAGGGATGCACCTCAAACGGCGACAGCTGCACTTACGGTATGGCTAGGGATTGGTGACCTGTCTTTCTGTCACGGCTGTGCTGTGAGGCACCTGGCTCCTGTTTTCCAAATGCCGTTGCTGACTCCGCTGCGGCTCCTCCAGCTTTGGCACGCATCGCTGAGGGGCTACTGGGCCTAGAGGCAAGCAGGAAGCGTTGGCCCACAGTTATGCAGCACCCCTGAGACGCCTCCTGGGAGAGCCTCCTCCCCGGTCGACATCCAGCCCCATTAGTTCACCGGAGCAGGCGGAGTCCTGAGACCGGCCAATCCAGCACACATTGGAGAGGGCACGCTAGGCCTGGAGGCAACCAGGAAGCCTCCGCCCACAATGCTGTGGCGCTCGCGGCCCGAGCCGTCTCCAGGAAGTCTGCACCGGCCAACACCTGGGACACTCGAGCGGGCAGTGTCCCACGACTGATCATCGATACTGGCTTGCCTGCTGTGAGCAGCCCGCATCTGCTGCCTGATCTGCTCAAGGGGCACACCACATTTCCTGGCCCGGCTGCCCCCTGCAGCTCCAAAGTGACTCCGGCCCCTCCTGCCTTGCTGCAAGGAGGGTGAATTATAGGGCCTTATGTGCACCGGAGACGCCACGGCCCTCCACGCTTTGGCATGCCCAGCCATTCCCCCTACATAGGGGACTCCTGCACCACCAGGCACCCAGATCATAGTTGAGGGCTGGTGGTGGCGTGCAGGTCCACGGTCCCACCGCCCCATACCAACATCTCACCATAGCATGATTCATACGGAGCAGCGGCCTGGTGGCAGAGACCAGGCCAAACACTTCTAGCCCCTGACCACATTGGCGTCAACCCAGGAGCCCCTACCTGGATTAGCGCTGCTGCTGACTGGCCCTGCCACCCATCCACACAGCAAGAGACACTGGCCTGGCCCTCAGGACAGCTCCTGAGACGGTCTGCCCGCGTCACCTAGACTGGACCAGGAACCATTCAATGTACTCCTCTCGGACGCACCGCCACCTATGGGGCCGCTGAGCCCCCACCCCCGGGCCTCCTTCCGAGGTCTCCGCAATGCTTACGTAGCCCGATGGCCACGTGCAGCTGACCCGCTTCAGCCAACAAGTCCTTCTGCTCGCTGCTCCATAGTACTGTCTGGCTTATCGATGGGTGGACAATGCAGACCGCATCGTACCGCCGCCTTGGATCCCGGCGGAGATCGCGTCAGAGAAGCCGGCACTGCACCAACCCATAGCCCCCTACCAGGACTTGATCTGATAAGCGGGCAAACTAGATGGCCCACGCCGGCTGCGGACTGAGTCGTTGCCCACAGCCCTCATGGATGCAGACCCTCATCTCGAGGACGGTGATTCTGGAAACTGTCAGCTTCCCAGACCGACACACAGTGGGACCCATTGCCTAGGACTACAGAGGGCCATTCCCCTATCTTGCCCTGGACTGGGCCAGACACCATCGCTGCTCCTAACTCTATTTTTCTACTGGTCTACACCTGGCACAGTAAGGGAGGAGCATCTAGAGGGCCCGGCAGCATCACTAGCCATGTGAGGGCAGGGACCTCCTCTCCCGCCAGGGCCCTGTGCTGAGGCTGGTGATGTCTCCTGGCAAGACCACGGGCAAGCCTGTGCGGCAACTCCACTTCACAAAAGCCCTTGTCCAACCTTGCACCATGGCCAACCCAAGGGGGTCGGCACCTCCAAAGTCCGACCAGCTCCAGCCCTCATAAGCAGCAACCAAGACTCCACTATGGATGCATCCTCTAGGAAATTACAGCAGTGTGCCGCCGGTTGGAGGGCATGGACACGACAATCCCCGCATTGGCGGCTGAGACCAAGTCTATACGTTTGGATATTGTAGGTTTTTCAGACCCATGTAGATGGACTGGATCAGCGAGTCGCTGTGGTGGAAGATCGCCTAAACACCCAGCCGGAGTGGGGCCAGGAACTCCTATTCTTGCGTAGCAAGGTCATTGACCTGGAGGTTCGGAGCCGACGGGACAATGTTTATTTCTTTGGCTTCCTGGAAAACGTGAAGGGACCGGCTGCTAAGCCCTTTCTTGGGGATATCCTCGCAAAGCTCACTGGTCTCATCTTTGATCAGCCACTGGAGATGCAGCAGATCCACCGCATTGGCCCACCACAACGGGATTCTTCAACGGGCCCTCAACCCCTCATCGCCTGCTTTCTATGGCACGAGCAGGCCCAGCAACTGCTTTCAGCAGCCCGCTCGATTGATCCTTACACATAAGAAAGCCATGAAATCTGCATAGCGGCAGATTTCTCCAGGGAAACCAATGACTGCCGCAAAGCCTTCCTCTCTCTTCAGCACCATCTCTGCAAGTTGGACATTAAATATGGCCTCTTCAACCCGCTCGTTTGTTGATAAACAATGACGGCACTTCGAAGGAATTCTTTGAGACGCAGGACCTGTGCCACTTCCTGTATGGACTCTCCACACAAGACATGGACACTGCCTCCTCCAAGGCTGTGGGGGCCCACCATCCGGCACAGCCATCCCTACTTGCTTCTTCCGGCAGGCAGTGGTGGAACGACAGTGGAACCAGACAATGGGGTAGAGACCCTGACAGAGCACGCGCTCAAAGGGCAGCAGAGTCCAGGCTGTGGATGCCACACTCAGGACCAGGACAGATACAAATCACGCTTCCTACCTGGAACCTGCAACCACCGTGGAGTGACTGCCCTGGGTACTGTCGTGCTGTGTTGAGTCCAGAGCAATTGGGGGAACTGCAGCAGGACCAATTGGACCAGCGCCCGTCGGACGGTTGAGTATCAATATGACTGTTTAAATATTTGAATGTTCTGATTGTTGTTCCTGCATGTACGCTATGTGCGCTGTATGCTACTTTGTTCCGGCTGCCCAGTGAGAACAGTGCTAGACTCCTATGCACGTTGCGGTGGTAGGATGGTGGCCTGAGGTGGCCCGAGGCACCCCTCCTCTCCCAACTTCCTTGCAAGTTTAGCCCATTTACTACTAGTAGCGATATGAGCAGAACTCTTGTTTTATTTTCTAGAGTATACTAGTTTGCCTAAGCCAACTCCTTGTTTCTGAGTTTCTGCAGCTGCGTGGGATCTTGGTGACACTAGCCCCCCCTCATCCGAGACAGCTCCTTACGTGTTCATCTCGATACCCCTCCCCTCCATTGACAGGGATATGAACCCCTGGCGGCGGCTGCCCGAAACCATACTGTCGTTTTGACTCGAGCATCCTGCCTTTGCAACCCAGCCTAATCCCAGCTACCACGCCGACTTGGGTGATGAGCCCCCCCCTGAGAAGGTCAGTGCACCCTCATCCCACACCATGCCTATGACACCTCGGGTCTACGGATACTTCCCTCCCCCACGGGGATGGCCAGGAGTGCCTTTACTCAATTTCTACGCCCAGTGACTCCAGCAGACACTCTATGTCGTCTCTAAGCCAACCACGTGATTGTCCAACAGCCCAAGTAAAGTGTGGGGGGTTCATGTCAGATCCTTTCCTGATCTGAAGGCGCACTTGCCAGGGCCGCCCGCTCTCCCCCCACCTGTTCCTATTGGCCATGGAACCCCTGACCTCTGCTATCTGTCATTCGCCACACATTGAGGTAGTTCCCCTTGCAGGCAGACTATCCAAACGTTACCTCTAACGCAGACAATGTCCTGCTCACCCTCACAGATGTCCACGGTTCCTTGCCGGCTCTATTGGAAATCATCGATGGTTTCACTGCCCTATCCAGTTAAAAAGTAAACTAGGACAAGAGCGAGGCCCTGCCACTCTCAATGGGTACCACAAAAGCGGCGATCAACGGCTACCCTTTCCGTTGGATGCCCTCGCATCTCAAATACTAGTCAATAGAGGAATGGACGGGGTGGTCCTGGACAACCTAGACCGCCTGATAGCCCAGATGAAACTGGACTTTGGGAAATAGTCCCTAAAGGGGTTCTCTATGTGGGGCAGGGTGCAGCAGGGTGCAGACGGTAAGGATGGTCACACTACCGCGCTTCACTTACACACTGGGAATGCTCCCTGTACTGGTGCCTTTAACCACTCTCCGCCTCATCGACTCCCAGATTCGGTCCTTCATGTGGGGCTCCTTGTGGCCCTGGTTGGCTGGGTCCAAACTCACGGCACGCTGTTCCTGTGGATACTTGGGCTTCCCGTCAATGGAGCATTACACCGTAGCTTTCTACGTATTGAAAATGCCATACTTGCTCCCTAGTACCCCGGACCCACCACAGTGGACCCACACAACGATCACTCCTCTCTGGAGGAGAGGGGCTTGGCCTTCATTATGGTGACCATACCCTACAGCCAGGCCTCTCGCAACCTCTGCTGTAGGTGAGGCAAAAGGCCTGGTTACGTGCTCACCGACCTCTCTGGGTGGACCCGCACTTGCATTGTAAAGCGCCACTGTGAATAATGACGGTCTGCACATTGATGGTCAGCCGTCCGCTGGACTGGATGGAGGCAGGCATACTCACCCAGGACCAAATCCTGCTCAACGGGGATCTGAAGCCTTTCGACTGTGAGGGAGAATTTGGTCTCCACCCATGACAAGCTTGGCGCTACTTGCAACTGCAGCACTGCCTGAGGCACCGTTTAGGCTCACTTCCATGGTGTGTACAGTCCTCCCCAGTGGAGGCTTACCTGACTATGTGGGGCAGCCACAGGGAAGTGATGTCGGGACCCTACAGCCTACTCACGAGCCACCTCTTCTCCCAACCTCTCTATGCAGCCTCCGCAACAAATGGTAGGCCCGCCTGCAGACAGCACTTGAGAAAGCGGACTGGGCTGATATTCTGGAAGCACTGGACTGGGGCACCCAGGAAGCCGGCTTAAAGTTCTGTCTCTTCTAAACCCTCCACGATTGGCACTGGACACTGACAAAACTGAACAGGGCAGGACTCCTTGCCCATGCAAATTGCTGGAGGTGCGAGGAAGCCCACTGCAATCTCACCCACATCCTCTGAGTTTCTCGATGCGGTCCTTCTGGTCAAATGTTTGGGACATCTCTTCCATGACCTCTCCCATCTGCAACGTCGTCTCCTTCACTCGGCCCTGGCCTCTGCAAAGATCTGTATGTATCCTCTGCCAATGAAGGTCACCTGTGCTCCCATCCCAAGAGGACTGGACAGCAGCAGTGAACCAAGCAGCATTGCATGAGCATGTTATTTATAACCTGCAGGACCAAGCAGATGTGTTCACGCAGACATGGACTCCTTTCCTAAGAGATGATACCTGAAATGGGAGACACTGCTCCAACCCCCACCCCATTGCATCCCACCTCAGGCTACAAGGCCAGTATACTCCCGAGCCGTGTGGGACGACTCTTGAAGTACCCCTGGGAGGCCCTGTGCACCCCCCAGCCTCGTTGCCCTCCCCCCTGCACCACACCCCCCAGCCTTTTTTCTCCTACATGGCCTCCCCCTCTTACTACCCTCACCTCTCTTTCCTTCCCCCCCTCTGCACCTAAACACCTTTTCTGCCTCCTTTCATGCCTCCCCATTGCCCTGATTCCTCCCACCACGTCCCCCTTCTCCAATTCCCCCTCTTCTCTGCCGCCTCTGCCTCCCCCCGTAGCACGCCTTTATCCCCTTCCCCCCGGACAAGCAAGCATGAGGACCCCCTTAATATGAGGAACCGCCTGCCACCGCTATTTCCGCCACCTTGTACACATCCTTAAGGGGAACTCTTCCTCCCTCTCTCAGTGGTGGGTACTGGAATTCCTTAGCCTGATACCACAGGGATCCCCCCCCTTCGCCAGTGCGCAACCCCCCCATCTTGTTGCCCACACCACTCGTTCCTAGTGACACATCCTGTCTCCCACCATCCGCCACAGCGACTGGTTGCCCGGACCCCCTCTCCTCTATCTCCTCTACATGGGCATCCAGCCCGATGGCTCTTTGACACTCAATACATAGGGAGATAAAAAGCACAGGGAAAGTTGGTTATATTAGTTCAATGTGTGTTTTTCCCTGTATCCTCATATTCCCCCCTACTTAATTGCATTGTATTGCTTAATGCTTCTACACTTTTGTCCCAAACTGTGCATACACTGTTTGATCCTGTTTCAATAACTAATTGTGATACAAAAAAAGTTCCCCATACACTTGATATTGGGAAAATGCGTTTTGGGACCCCCTTTTTTCTCGCCCCTGCTTGTCGGATCACCCTTTAACTTTCAACACAGCAGCTGAACCAAAAAGGGGAAGTTTTTTAAAATTGCATCAAGCGGTGTCAACCTTTTTCGCAATTGCCTGTAGGATATATATGTGTTGGGATAGGTTTTTGGGGGGCAAGGCATTTTAGAAGGTGAGCATGGGTTATTGAGTGGTAAATATTTTTTTAGGGTGAGTATGGATGTTTGGGTGGTAATGGATTTTTTTAGAGTTGAGAGTGGGTATGGGTTTTTGGGTGGTAGGGGATTTTTTTTTAGGTTTTAGGGTGGGTATGGGGTTTCAGTGGTAATGAACTTTTTAGGGTTTAGCGTTTGTATGGGTTTTTGGGTGGCAAGGGATTTTTTAGGGTTTTGGGTGGGTATGGGTTTTTGGGGGGCAAGGGAATTTTTAGGTTTTCGGGTGGATATGAGTTTTTGGTTGGTAAGGCATTTTTTTAGGATTTAGGGTGGGTATGGGTGTTTGGGTGGCAAGGGAATTTTTATGGCTTTGGTTGGGGATGGGTTTTTGGGTGGCAAGGGAATTTTCAACATTTAGGGTGAGTGTTGGTTTTTCGGTGGGAACAAATTGTTTAGGGTCTAGGGTGGGTATGGGTTTTTGTGTGGCAAGGACATTTTTAAAGTTTAGGATGGGTGTGAAAATTTGGGGGGGGACAAGGTAAATGTTATGGTTTTGAGTGGGTATGGGTATATTGGGTGATAACTGAATCTTTAGGGTTTAAGGTGGTGTGTGTTTTTAGGTGTTAAGGTATTTTTTTCGTGTTTAGGTTGTGTATGGGTTTTTGGGTGGCATGGGAATAAGGTTTTTTGGGTGGTTATGGGTGTTTGGGTGGTAAGATTTTTTGGGGGTTTAGGGTGGGCATGGGTTTTTGGGTGGCAAGTGAATTTTTATGGCTTTAGGGTGGGTATGAGTTTTTGGGTGGCAAGGGATTTTTTTTAAGGTTAGGGTGGGTATAGGTTTTTGGGTGGTAAGGCATTTGTTTGGTGTTAGGGTGGCAAACTAATTTTTAGGGTTTAGCGCGAGTATGGGTTTTTGGGTGGCAAGAGATTTTTAGGGTTTAAAGTGGTTATGGGTCTTTGGGTGGCAAGGTGATTTGTAAGGGTTTAAGAAGGCAAATGAATATTTAGGGTGTATGGTGGTTATGGATTTTTGATTGGCAAGGGAATTAGGGGTTAGTGTGGGTATGGGATATTGAATAGCAAGGGAATATTAATGTTTTTGACTTGCCTATATCTTTTGCATCGGTTGATGAATCTTCACAAACGTTTCCCAAAAAAGTGAGCCGTGATTCTAGCTGTGCATGGAAAGTTTTGGGGCATAGAAGATGGCTGAGGTCAAAAAAAGTGTGTTTCCTAAGATAATTACCTAGAGTCTTTCGACACTCCTGCAGCCCGAACCACTGGAAAGAATTACACAAAATATGGAAGAAAGGTAGATTCTGGTCCGGGGATCGCGGTTTTTCTTATTTGGTGTAAATCAGTTCAGTAGTTTGGGATATTATAGAAAACCAAATTGGTACATCTGGCCGTATGAGCTCATTTTTTAGCACCTCAGTATATCTGTTTAAAACTAATAAACTTTTAGAAAACACTAACAATCACTGGATGATATCATCAGTGATTTCATGTGTAATGTCACTGACCCGTCATGAGTGATCTAATATGTGAGGTCATAAGCAGGGCATAGGCAGTGCATTGTGGGGCCATACATTATAGTTATAGCTCAGGATATTATGACTGCTGAACTTCACTGGTTTTGTATGAGTGAAGTCTAAGCCTAACTATAACATTCCTGTAACCTTTGTTTTTTTGTGTGAATTTCTTTGTTTTTTTCACGTTAAGTAAGAAGCCCGTCGCAATTCACAGAGGGAGGTTAAACACAGGGCCAAGTCTGGCATTGTGCTGCTCCCACCCAAGCTTGTTACTTCCGCCCCCTCCTTCTTGCCATCCATTGCCCAAATCCATGACCCTGCTCCCTCATTACAGCCATTGTGACTAATGTTCTGCCTCTGCCCTTCCTGCCTGCTCTAAATAATTAGCTTGCTGCCCCATCCACCTCCTCCGTACCCTCTGTTCTCCGAGTCCGAGCTTGAGCCCCCTCCATCCAGTACTCCATGGCCAGCTTGCTGCTGCTGCCCTGCCCCCTTACTCCCGGCTTTCGTTTTCCATGTGCAGACCCCTCATCGCCTCCCTCCTGCCTTGTCTGGTCCTTAGTCGTGCCTTCCTTTTGCTTTCCATGGTCCTTTATGCTTCACTCCCATCCCATTTTCCCTATGTAGTGTATTGTGCTGCTACAACCCCTGATACTTGGTCTGTAAGGACAGTTTGGTGCCTATGCCCATCTTCCTCTTGTCCTCTCTTATCCAAGTCCAAGTCCCTACCTCATTCCTCCTGCCTTCCGTGATCCAACGTACCTTACTTGCCAACATTTTGTACTTGGTAAGAGGGAGATTTTGAGAAAGAAAACCTGGGGAATTGATTTTCTTCATTTACTCACATTGAAAAAGAGGAGCTTTTAGGCAGGAGACAGATTTATTAAAGTCCTTTTGGGTTTAAAGACATTGGGTGCCTCCTGCCTGAATCGGTCTGTTGGCATGTATGGTTATACTGCCACTGTCTCTTTCTTCTGCCCTCAATGGTCTTTCATGTTGCCACAGCCTCCTTTGACTGTACTGCATGGCTGGGGTGCTGCCCTTGCCCCTCTTTCCTCTTCCCTCTCTGCTCCGTTGTGCTGTCACTGCCCCTCCCACCTGCCCAGCGTAGTCAACCTATTGTCTCTGCACCCTCCTCCATGAGAGGGTCTTCTTCCCAGAGAAATTATAGTTAGTGCTATAAACAACTAAAATTAAGACATATTTTCTGAGTTTTCAAATAGCGACAAAGCACTTTTAAATAATTTGCTATTTTTATATTTTTCATATAGTTAATCTCTTAATTATTTGTTACATTTAAGGGAGAGGATGTGGCGTTATGGCCAGAGCTTCAGACTTTGCAACCGGGAATTCGAGTTTCGGTGTCAGCTCAACATCTTGTGATTCTGGACAAATCACTCAATCTCCCCATGCCTAAAAACAAAATGAATGTGTCCTTGAGTGATGAGGCTCATGTAATGCACTCCAATGCTTCCGGATCAAGTCTGCGTTATATAATACTGCAAAAAACACTTCTGACATTGGGTTATACTTTGGGCTACATTTGGGTGAGTTTTGGTTTATATCTTCCTTCTCTAGTGGCCATCTTGGGAGACCTATCCATTACATAGCTCCCTAATTTCCTCACTTACTGCAGTATCATCAATAGAAAATGCTTTCACTTTTCTACTTCCATTCAATCAACAAATAATATATATTTTGTAACTAAAATCTGATATCACCGTTTATAGGTTCTCCTTTTGGTGAACCTCAAAACCTGCCATTCACTACAATTCATTTCAATGAGGTGCTATCATGTATAATTATCCCAAGATGGTTGCTAACACTTGCTGGTTGAAGTGTTGGCAACCTATCACATTTCAGTAGCATTTCAGTATGTTTTTTGGGCTACCAGATATATATATATATATATTTTTCCAACCTGAATATCACCAAATCACAAAACGTACGCTTTCTGGACCAACATTTAGCTTTCTGCCAAATTTGGTGTGATTCTGTTCAGCGGTTCGGGCTGTAATAGTGTTATAAAAATGAAAAATCCCCATAGACTTAACATTGGGAAATGTGTTTTTTCTCTGCCCCCCTTGACGGATCACCTGAAACTTTCAACACAGCAGCTTAACCAAAAAGGGGAAGTTTTTCGTAAATTTTGTGGAGATTTGTCAAGTGGCGCCAAAGTTATTGGCAAAACAAAAAACGCTTTTCTTATGGAAACTTTGGTCCTAACTATAATACCTTCCTACTGACCACCACCAGTAGGTAATAAATATATATATATATATATATATATGAGGTATGTTGAATTCCCAACACCGGCAAGCGCAGAAAGGCAGCCACGCACACAAGCAGGAACCAGCGAGACCCAAGAAGGTGCAAATTTTTCTTTTATTCAAATTTAGCCCAGCACCAGTCCAACATGACGCGTTTCGGCTAAGGATAGCCTTGATCACATGATATATATATATTGTGACCTTGCTTCGCAATCTACAGGCCCTTGAACAAGATGCAGAAAGTCGAGAACAACTGGAGTCTACACAGACATTCATGGATGGGCAACAAACGAATATTATGGCCACAATCAATTCAGGGTTTAAACCTAAATCAACCTCTGTACCTATCATGCCCAGGGACAACATCGATATCTTTAATGAACAAATCACAATGAGATCAAGCCAGTGTATGGTAAAATTCAACTTAGTAGCAGAAAGTTCAGCACACACCAATATAAATAAAAACAGTTGGTTCAGAAACTCCAGAATAATGATGCAGTAGTGATCAGAAATTCGGACAAGGTGGGGCAACGTTGTCTTATTGCCAAAACAGCAATACCTGGAGGAAGCTATGAGACAATTGGGGGACAGGAGCGGTTACAAATTGGCAACTAAACAAATCGTCACAACAGCACAGAATGACTTGTTTTCAAACCTTTTGGCTTGGAAAAGTATGGGCATGATCAATTAGGAGGAATATAAATTTTTTTTAAAAGACGATCCCATAATATTAGTGATATGTTTCATACCAAAAGTGCACAAAGAAAAGTTAAGACCCCCGGCAGGGCCAATAATATCGGCCAAACAGAGCCTACTTGAGAACGTGTCTGTGTACATGGACTCTTTTCTGTAAGATCTAGTAAGAACATTGCTATCATTTGTACAAGATACGACAGACTTCTTGAAACAAATACATGAGGTGCAATGGCATGATGACTATCTACTGCTAACGTTGGATGTATCTAACTTATACACGTCCATTAACCACAGTGATGATATAAGAGCAGTAGAACATTTCTTGGGCACCAGGCCAATTGAACTACATATGCATAACAAAATGATCGCTGACCTCGCAAACATTTGCGTGGAAAATAACTACTTTCTGTTTCAGCAACAGGTATACCATCAGACTAGAGGCGTAGGTATGGGGCCAGCTTTTCCCCGAGCTACTCCTAACTCCATATGGGGTGGTGGGAGGAGAAAGTTGTGGCCACCTCATATGCAGACCTTATAGCAAATCATGTTATTAAATGGGTACGCTATATTGACGACCTATTCGTAATGTGGCGGAGTGATATAAGTGATGCAGAAGAGTTCATCCTGAAATAAACAACAATAACATAAATGTGCACCTCACACATACCATTAGCGAGAAATCAGTTTGTTTCTTGGATGTTGAGGTCTACACGAGTGAGGGTAACGTAAACACCAAGTTACACCGCAAACCAACAGAGGGCAATACTATACTACACTCAACGAGCTTCCATCCAAAACATACAACCTGCAGCATTCCATATGGGGAAATCCTGCGGATACGCAGGATCTGCAGTAACGAACATGACCTTATCGAGGCCCAGCAGGAATGTAAGTCTAGGTTCCAGGCCAGAGGATACACCAGTACAACTATTGATAAGGCCATTTGTCGTACTAGAGTAATGACCAGGGAGACCTGCTATTTAAACCTTCAAACAGATACAAAGTTCAGGACAGGATATAGGTAATCCAAGGCTTATCATGACGTTAAACAAAAAGATAGCCTTACTAGGATTATCAAAAAGAACTGCCATTTAGTCCGCAATGATCCCATACTAGGATACACTCTTTCTCAGTCTCCTTTGATAACCTATAAAAAAGCTCCCAGCACCAGTGATTTTCTGGTTAGTAGCAGTCCCGAAATTAAAACTGGCACCAGTTGGCTAACTGGAAGCAAGGGATTTTGTAAGATGCACAACATGCAGAGCGGCACCAGCAAAACGTCTACGTCTTTAGCACACCATTTAGGAACAGACTTCTAACCATTGACAAACATAGCACATGTAGAAATGAGTTTGCAATCTATGTGCTGGAGTGCTCTTGTGGGCTGCGATACGTGGGCAGCAAGAAACTGCCGGCCCACAAGAAAATTCTCCAGCATTTACAAGCTATAACAAATTCGGATATAACAATGCAAACTTTAGCTAGGAAGCTGTTCTATATGAAAACTCCTCTTTTATGCTTAGGAGAAATGAATAGAGCACTTTTGCATGGTACTGTCGCAGATGTAGAAAAGGTTTGTGATGATATGATGTTACGTTTCTTTGGTCCCGAGTAGGATTCTAGGACAAATCAAGAGTTGTTAAGGGGACACAGATACTATATTGATAGTTTTGACTACTAAATTTAGTACAGTGTGGGCTGAAAAACCAGAGTATGTTTGCATATGTTGTCGACGCACTCACTACAAGATTCAAACGCGGACTGTTGACTTGTATTTAACAAGGTATAAAGAAAATAATGATAACTGGTAAAGTTAGCTGTGTATTTATTTGTAGAGGAAGATTTTGACTTGTCCATACGGCAAGTTATAAGTAAGTACTGTTACAATAAATTTGAACATAATAAAATGCCTGCTAATGTAGAAAAACTATGAAGGGACAAAAATAAAAAAATACAACATTTATAAACAAAATACAACATTTAAGATTCCTTGCGGCATGGAGAACTGGCACCAGTTGGCTAACTGGAAGCAAGGGATTTGTAAGATGCACAACATGCAGAGCGGCACCAGCAAAACGTCTACAGCACACCATTTAGGAACAGACTTCTGACCATTGACAAACATCGCACATGTAGAAATGACTTTGCAATCTATGTGCTGGAGTGCGCTTGTGGGCTGCGATACGTGGGCAGCAAGAAACTGCCGGCCCACAAGAGAATTCTCCAGCATTTACGAGCTATAACAAATTCGGATATAACGTATCCGGTGGCTCGTCACTTTAGTGAAGTCCAGGATAAAAATCTGGACCACTTGAAGTACTACGTGATAGACTGCATTCCCCCCCAAAGACGAGGTGGCAATAGGGAGGCTAGCCTGAGGAGACTAGAAACCAAGTATATTTTAGAACTAGACCGTAAGAGTCCCCAAGGATTAAACACTACTGAGGACTTATATACTTGGCTCTGATAGCACGGCCTCACCACTACGATGCTACACAGTGGACACACATTTCCAATAACTATTTTAAACCATTATGGTTTTTATATGTATTATAGGCCGTTACTCCTCTCAAACGCGAAAAATGTACTTTGTCCCCCTTTCCCCTTTTTTAATTATGTATATGGGTTTATAAGTAACCATTTTTCCATAAATTGTTCAGTTTTAAATTAGCACCATGCACTTTTTCTGCATATGACATAATATGCAATTGAGCACTTTTTTCACAGATAGGCAACTTGCACTTTACACTCATACAGTACACACAGTAGGACAGATGCCCACAGGGGCAGTACTCTCCTTGTTTTTGCAGCATTTGCACATTATTTTCTGGGGTCCTCACAATGGGAACAACATAATTCTAGCAATTTTTAAAACACTATTTATTCAAGTACTTGTTGGGAGTAGAGTAGTAACATTGATGTTTTATGACTGCTTTTAACATACCCGCATTTATGCGTTTTAATGTGTCATTTAAATGCTATGCACTATGTACTATGTATGCTAATATTTAAATGTATTTATACAGATTAGTTGCATAATTTGCACATAGTAACGAGAGTGTAGGACTAATGTCTACAATTGTGTTTTCATGACAACTCGTGTGTACTGTAGTAGGTGAGTTCAGACGAGTACTCTGTCTTCGCTATTCAGTTGAGCACCTAGCACATTAAATTCAGGGAAGAAATGACGATAAACCATATGATTAAGGCCCTACGAGGCCGCAACGCGTCATGGCAGCACAGCAATAAAAATACGCACACGATAAGAGGAGTCAGTTTCCATTTTTGGATTCAGCATTGCAAAAATCAACGACAAACTTACAATATATATATATATATATATATATATATATATATATATATATATATATATATATATATACACACACACACACACACACACAAAAACAAAGGTTGCAGGGCCATTATAGTTAAGAAATAGCCTAACTATAACGTCGCTGTAAACTTTGTTTTTCCAGTGAATTTCAGTTTTTAAAATTATCTTACCTAACTGGAACGCCCCTGTAACCTTTGGTTTTTTAAGTTAATATATATTTTACAGTTACCTTTGAAATACAAAAATAAGTTACTTACATGTAACTAAAGTTCTCCAGTATTGGTATCTTTCATAGATATACATATTTGAATCACTCCCGGTCGAAGTGGGGTCCCATGGTACCATAATAAAGCAGTATATTCACTATCATAGGCTATAATGGCAATGAAAAAGACAGTTTAATAGTCTATGTATGTCCTTTTTCAAAAGTGACCAAACTTGAACTATATCAAATCAGGCAACAGCACCCTCTAGAACACTCCCAACAGAGGCTGAGTGCCTCAGACTTTCAAGCACATGTAGGAATAAATAATCACGAGATATAAGGGCAGCCTATCCGTGGAGACGGGTGTGTCGCATGTGAATCTATGAAAGATATAAATACTGGAGAACTGCAGTTACAAGTAAGTAACTTATTTTCTTCTTGAGTATTGATCTTTCATAGATTCACAAACTTGAATCAGAATAGCAACCAGTTACTGTATTTGTATATCTTATAGTATTAAAGCAGATAGAGGATGGTGGGTAGAAAATATATACATAACATTCATAAAAATATGTATATATTACCTGCTGGCAGTCACCAGTAGGTAGTCATAGTTATGACCTAGTTTCCATGGGAAAATTTTGTTTTGACTTGCCTATAACTTTGGCGTAGTTTGACCAATCTTCATGAAATTTTCAAAACAAAGTGACAAAAGTAGGTTCTGTGTGTCATGGAAAGTTTGAGAGTGATCTCTGCAGTGGGGATCGAGAAATAGGGGCATGAAATAAGGGTACGTTTGTAATGTTAATTCTCATAGAAACGCAATGTCGAACCTAGAGCCCGACCCGCCGGAGGGAATAACACCAAATTTGGCAGCAAGGTGGATGTTGTTACGCAGATTGTGCTTTTTGTTATTTGGTGCAAATCTGTTCAGTAGTTTTAGAGAAATTTAAGTTGAAAATTATAGTGACATCTCTGGTTGCGGATATTTCGTGAGGATTTCATGATTGATCACGACTGACCGAGCTAACAGGAATGATGCGATTGGCAGGACACAACCTGAACAGAAAGTTGAGCCCGCCATTTTATCTATCGAAAACTGTTCCCAGGGCTAACATTTTCTGTGAAAGCAAACATAATGGGCAAAGGTCGATGTACTCTGACCCCATGCTTCAGAGATTTAAGTGACACAGGTTATGTGTCCAAAATTGATTTTTAAATTGCGTGCAATATTTGCGACACCTACGCGATCGTAGCCCCCATGTTCTGTCGCGGGGACATCGAAACTATTGCGGCAACACTGTGAATACTGGTGGAAATATAAAAAAATATATCAGTGAATAATTAATAAACATTGTATTATATTGTGATTCTAATCTATCTTTTTATAGAGTTATTTAGATAGTGATATATCTAGTGCGGTGGCTAGAATTAATTATATAGTTATCATTTTTTTATGTGGTGGTGGCTATTGAATATTTGCTTTTGCTTTCTGCATCTGAAAGAGACAGTTAGTTAAAGATCCCTTACCTCTGAATTTCTATCTGGCGTCAGACTGGATCCGGAGATATTTTTCTTAGCAGTACCCCTATGTGTCAATAGGTGGCGTTGGTTGACTCGGTGTCCGGAGTCGGTGTTGCGCCCCTGCACACTGACGTCAGTTCTTTCTTTTTCCACGCCAGCCTAGGGCAGATCCAGAGAGCTACCCCTTCAGTCATGTTTTGACTACGCTTATTTTGACTTTTGTAGATTCCTTTTTTGAGTATTCGACTCCTAGTGTACGAGGGATGTCCCACCGTCGGACCGGCTTCAAACCCTGCGAAGCCTGTCACAAACTGATGTCTGTGACGGACCCGCACCTCGTGTGCCTTTGGTGTCTGGAGCCCGACCACGACCCGAAGTCGTGCTCCGACTGCGGGGCCATAAATCCCAAGTCTTTGCGGGAGCACTCCCGAAAGCTTTTGGAGGCCCAGCAGTCGGCTCTGCGTCCTTTCCGTGTCTCGCTCAAGAGGAAGGTTTTGAGACCGCTCGCGGAGCCCCCACACCATGTCCCACTCCAAGTCTTTGAAATCATATCCTCGGGTACATCGAAGCACAAGAAGAAGCACCGCCCTCTTCGACTTCTCCCCTTCGATCAGCTGACGCGACGCGTTACTCAGGGTGTCGTCGCTCTAAGGCTCCGTTTTCCGTGCCTCCTTCGGGGATGACTGCGCGCCTCCCCCCGTTTCAGGGAGCCGGGGCGTCCCCTGCCCAACTTCGTGAATTTTAAGAAGCCGTCCATGGCATCTTTGGGAAGCCCGACTCCGCCGGCACGCCTTCGGGCCCCGCGGATCCAGACCTGGATCCGGATCGATACTGGTCGACCTTACTCGACCTTCCCCGGAGCCGACCGTGCTCCCGGCCGACGCCATCCCCAACCTCACCCCAGAGATGGCCCCAGAGCCGGACTGATGTCGGCCAACCTCGAATCCGACTCCGGATGGGTACTTTTGTTCCCCTGTTCATCCCTGGTTGTCCCTATCGCCCAGAAGGTGGTGATGCGGATTGGGAGGGGTCGCTGGACCCTTTGGCAGATCAGCTTGAAGAGCGGGACTGGGTGATGCCATTGGCCTGGACACTTCCCCAGACCTTGGCATGCTTTCTCCTTCTACTGTGGCTACGGAGGAGGAAGCGTCTTACGCTGTGGTGGTGCGATGAGCAGCCGATGCTTTGGGCCTGGGGCTCCCTTCAGTGGCGGTCAGGACTAACCTCCTGACAGAGGTGCTTCAGCCAGCAGCAACCTTCTCTGAACCCTTTTTGTCGTTCAACAAAGCCCTCACTGACGTCTTTCTGGGCACCTGGTCCAAGCCCAGCAAATGGGCTCCTGTGGAAAGGATGATTGCCCGCCGCCAACGGCCGACTCAGTTTTCCTCACACAACACCCTTCCCCCGAGAGCTTGTTGGTAAAGCCTTTTCCACCAAGGGCGCATTCCCGTCTGCGCCACCAGACAGGGAATCCAAGAAGCTGGGTCATCTTGGGAAGCGCATGTTCTCTTCCTCCAGCTTGGCGCTGTGGTCCGTGAATACCACGTGCCTCTAGGTCCATTACTCCCACATTATCTGGGATACGGTTGTGTATGTGCTGCCTCAGTGCCCGGAGGAGACCCGGGCTGTTCTCTCCCAAGCCATGGCAGATGGGAATGACACAGCAAAGTTCACGATTCGCTGTGGACTGGATACCACCGACTCACTGGGCAGAACGATTACCACATTGGTAGCCCATTGGAGCTATGCCTGGTTGAGGAGGTTTAACTTTTTGGGTGCTGTCCAGTCAACCTTGCTGGATATGCCCTTCTATGGGCGTCGACTTTTTGGAGACAAAGCAGACTCGGCGCTGGAGCGCTTTAAGGATTCTCGGGCTAAGGCCAGATCCTTGGGCCTTGCTGCATCACCCCGCCCACCTCAGTCTGCTTTTCGCCCCTTTCTTGGTTACGGAAGGGACAACCAACCATGTTCTACCCAGTCTGGCCACCAGTTTACGCAAGCTGCACAGCCTCTGCATGGCCACGGACGTGGGACCCAGCGGCGCGGGTCTGGGAGCAAGCGGGCAGGTTAGTCTACCCTTTACCCCACTGCAGCAGCCTCCAATCCTTCCTAGTCTGATCTTTCAGGGCCACCAACGGCCAGTGGGCGGCAGGATTCACCATCACCTCCCCCACTAGCAGACCATCATGTCGGATAGGTGGGTTTTGCTAATAGTCCGGAGGGGCTACTCCCTCCACTTCGAGATTACCCCTCCCTCCATGCCACCATCTTTCGATCACATGTTGGAAGATCATTTGGCGCTTCTTCGCCAGGAAGTTTCTGCTTTCTTGGCCAAAGGGGATATCGAGAGGGTTCCTGCGCCAGAAGTAGGTCATGGTTGCTATTCCCCCTACTTTCTGGTACCCAAGAAGGACAAAGGCCTGCATTCTATTCTAGACCTCAGGGCCCTCAAACGTTTCCTCTGGAAAGAGAAGTTAAAAATGCTAACATTGACTCATGTCCTGTCTGCCCTTGACCCTGGAGACTGGATTGTGGTGCTGGACTTGGAGGACGCCTATTTTCACATCCCCGTTCTGCCAGCCCAAGACGCTACCTACGGTTCACGGTAGGGTACAAGCATTTTCAGTTCAATGTGCTCCTCTTTGGCCTTACCAGTGCACCTCGGGTGTTCACGAAAGTGAAGGCGGTGGTCGCAGCTCATCTACGCAGATCAGGGGTTCCAGTCTGCCCCTATCTCGACGACAGGCTGTTGAAGGCGTCCTCGCCCCAGGCTGTTGTCTCCCACCTCCTGACTAAGGTGGACCTCCTGCATTCGGTGGGGTTCACTATCAACGTGCCGAAGTCACACTTGACTACCTCTCAGACGCTCCCTTTCACGTGGCAGTTCTGGACAAAGTGCAGTTTCGGGCCTATCCTCCCAAGCAGCAAGTCCGGGATATTCGGTCTATGATACCGTTGTTTTAGCCTCTATCCTGGATTACGGTGAGAATGACCCTGAGGCTGCGGGGCCTCATGGCCTCCTGCATCCTGCTGGTGGATCATGCCAGATGGCATATGCGGGCTTTGCAGTGGGACCCGAAGTTCCAGTGGGCGCAGCATCAGGGGAATCTTTCAGACTACGTCCAGATCTAATAACATCACTCAACAATGCAAACTTTAGCTAGGAAGCTGTTCTATATGAAAACTCCTGTTTTATGCTTAGGAGAAATGAATAGAGCACTTTTGCATGGTACTGTCGCAGATGTAGAAAAGGTTTGTGATGATAAGACGTTATGTTTCTTTGGTCCCGAGTAGGATTCTAGGACAAATCAAGAGTTGTTAAGGGGACACAGATACTATATGGATAGTTTTGACTAATAAATTTAGTACAGTGTGGGCAGAAAAACCAGAGTATGTTTACATATGTTGTCGACGCACTCACTACAAGATTCAAACGCGGACTGTTGACTTGTATTTAACAAGTTAAAAAGAAAATAATGATAACTGGTAAAGTTAGCTGTGCATTTATTTGTAGAGGAACACTTTGACTTGTCCATACGGCAAGTTATAAGTAAGTACTGTTACCATAAATTTGAAGACAATAAAATGCCTGCTAATGTAGAAAAACTATGAAGGGCCAAAAATAAAAAAATACAACATTTATGATTCCTTGCAGCATTGAGAAGGGCGGTTATAGACTGCTCTCCAGCACTCACTACAACGTCACAATCCATGCATTATGATGCCATTTCTGAAAACTCTGGAGTCAAATCTTGAAGTTCAAATTAGACCTCTGAAGGGACGCTCTGCCCCGGTGTTGTTGCGGATGCTTTTGCAGTTGAGGGTCCTTAACGTTGCCTTCTTGTTGCTTTTTGACGATTGCCATGGTATGTTTTTTTATGGTAAAACATGGACGTAGTCCTGCAAGAATATTTTTTATTGGAACCCCTTGACAATGTCTTGTCACACATTGTGCATTTTACAAATTTGGCGACTGTTTTTGATTCTCTCGACGGAATCCTGAAGAAATCACAGGCAATGCTTGATTTCTTCTGGGGATGCCACTCATTTCCAGAGTCACCGGAATCCACTGGACTTCCTGGTCCACCTGCTGTTCCACCTGATCTACCTCTTCTGGCTGAGTTGCCAAAATATGCAAAAAAACACACTTAAACAAATGCTAGTGAGCTGCTTACATTGAACACCTCTTAAAGAATGTTCAAGATTGATAAATGGGATGTTCTTCCTATTTTTATAGTTAAAAAGTGTATCAACCAATCATATTCCTTTATTTCCAGGTCACATGATCTTCACAACGATTGTCGTCTTCCCAAACACTGGAAATTGAACAGAATTATATTTTATTTGACAATAAGTATTCAAACATTAGTGTTAATCGACTGATATCAAACCCCAAATGAGGATCATACAATGTAATATGTATAAAATAGGTTGTTATAAACTTCACCAAAAACAAGTGTTCATCGCTGCGATCACCCAAAACACCAAGTAAAATGTTTTTAATTGAAAAATTGTTACAAAAGTTAGGTTTAAAGAGTATATAAATAAACAACTTGTCAAATATTAAAGTATGTGTAAGTGTGAGCTCAAGTTTTTTTTAAAACGTGTGCTTTGCGACTACTGATAACAACGCTGTCTACAGAGTCACCGCGAAAATATAAAACAACTCACTGAAGAGGTTTTTTCACAAAACCCTCACAAACTAAAATATAAGCTCTACATTACTAAACAACTAGTGTCTGCTATTAAGTGTAATCTGTCTTTTTATATGTTCGAGACTTCCTCAAAAACATGAGCCTTTCGAGACATCACCATGGGTATTGCGACGTCGTCACGAATATATAAAATGTAAAGAAAAAAAACGTACGCTTAATAATCCACTGAAGAAAATACAAGGTTATAAACATACACTTTATATTGCCATTATAGATTGAAAATACAACTTAAAAACCTTAGAAACTAAAAACGAAAACAAAGGTTACAGGGACATTATAGTTAGGAAATAGAATTAAAAAAACATAGAAATTTACTGAAAAAACAAAGGTTACAGAGACGTTAGAGTTCGGCTCAGGTTTCACGCATACAAAACCAGTGAAATTGAGCAATTATAGTTAGCTGAGCTACCTATAACTTGCTCCCTCACAATGCACTGCCTATGACCTCACGTAACGTCACTGATGACATGGTCAGTGACATCACTGATGACATCATTCACAGAATCTATGACGCACCCACTCACACCCCAATATAACCTTTCATACACTCACTCCTACTTCCCCACTACCATTCTAAAAACCACTGACACACTCATACCAGTACTTATACACCCACTCACTGATTTATAGGTCTACACACACATCCACTCATACATGCATACAGCTACTCATACACCAACTCACTCAATGATATATCCACTCATACACCCACTCACACGCTGTCAGTCACCCATAGAGCTACTCACACACCTACTCACTCACCCATAGAGTCAATCACATAACCACTTACTCACCTATACAGGTATGCACACACACCCACTTACTTTCCATACATATACTAATACGTACTCACTTACCCATACTGCCAGTGACACAAGCACACACTCACCCATACAGCCTCTCTCAAAACCACTCACTCACACAGTCACTCATATACTCCAACACTCACCTATACTGCCTTTCACATATGCAGTTACTCACCCATATACTACTGACACATCCATTCACTCACCAACACAGCCATACACAGACTCAGTCACCCATACAGCTCCTCACAGACACACTCACTAACCCATACAGCCACTGACTCACCCACTCACTCATCCATGCAGGTAGTCACAACCCCCTCACCCACCCACACATTCATACACACATACAGGTACTCAGACAACCAATGAATTACCAATAGTCATTCACGTACCCACTCACCAACCCATACAGCCACTTAGACACTAACTGACAGACTGATACACACATTCAGACAACCTAGTCATTCACCCATACATTCACTAAGACACCTAATCGCTCACTTATACAGTCAGTCACGCACCCACTGAATCATCCACCGATTCTTCAATACAACTTGGTATATATATTTAACATCAGTGATGTCACTGATCATGTCATGCGTGATGCAACATGTGAGGTCATAAGCAGTGCATTGCAGGGGCATGAGTTATAGTTAGCTCAGTTAACAAAAACTGCTGAATTTCACTGGTTTCGTACAAAGAAAACCTGAGACCAACTATAATGTCTCTGTAACCTTTGTTTTTTTCAGTGAAGGACAAAATATGAAATATATGAGTTCTTGGATGTTACCATTACAGTGAAAAATAATAAATTGCAGACATTCCTTTTTAGGAAAGAAACTGCCGGAAATAGCATTTTACATAGGCACAGCTATCATCCTATTCAATTGATTCAAAGCATTCCCTATGGTGCATTCCTTAGGGGACGACGTACTTGCAGCACTGATGCAAGTTCTGCTAATGAACAGGGTGCCATGATACAAAGAATTTTAAAAAGAGGGTACTCTCAAAAGGTATTTTCACAGGTCAGATCGAAGATAAAAGGGCTGAAACAGGATGTTTTGTTCAAAAAACTCCCAGCCAGATTAAACAGACCAGGGTTAATTACCATTTATAATAAGAGATCCAATCAATTTAAACATATTTAGAAACGTCATTGGGGTTTGTTGAAATCTGACCCAATAATTGGCACAACAATAGGAGATTCTTCCCTTGTAACTTATAAAAAAACTAAGATCTCTGAGGGATATGCCGGTTCATAGTTTTCAAGAAACTGCACTATCAGTCTCCTGGATAGGAGAATGAGGCGGATTTTGTATCTGCAGTGCCTGTAGAACCTGTAAAAATAGCCGGAGTTGTAAGAATTACAGAACCCAGAATGGGAGATCCAAACCTATCCGCAAGTTTATTACGTGTACTTCGGATTTCACCATATATGCCTTGGAATGTCCGTGTGGCTTAAGATATGTTGGTAGTACCAAATTACCGCTAAAGATGAGAATACTCCAACATTTATGGGCTATAACCAATGCAGATTTTAGCTACCCAGTGGCACAACATTTTCAACCTATGCATGAAAGCAATAGCGATCTGATGAGATTTTTTTGGTATTGATCGCATCCGGAAACACACCAGAGGTGGCGACAGGGAAAAACAATTGCGGATTTTGGAGTTGAGACTCATAATTGACCTTGACGCTGTCCTGCACTGTTTATGGGTTGCTTGTGCCCTCACCTGCTTGCTGTCTGCGTCCTGGACTTGCCAGGTCTCCCTCCCGCTGCCGCCACACCATCAGAGCGGCCGCCGAGTGGAGGAGACCAACTACATTGCCCAGATTCCTCAGCGGCATCGTCACCAGACGACAATCTCGCGCCAGGGGGCGCTTTAAAAACACGTCCGAGCCCCGGTGGAGCGGGGGCTGTCCTGCGCTGTTTGGGGGTTGCTGTTGCCCTCACCTGCTTGCTGTCTGCGTCCTGGACTTGCCAGGTCTTCCTCCCGCTGCCGCCACACCATCAGAGCGGCCGCCGAGTGGAGGAGACCAACTACATTGCCCAGATTCCTCAGCGGCATCGTCACCAGCCGACAATCTCGCGCCTGGAGGCGCTTTAAAAACAAGGGGCCGGTCGAGGCTGGGCTGGGACATTCCTCTTGGCAGGATTCTTTTCATAGCTGAAAGATTTGTCAGGCTATCGATACAACTGGACTGGTAACTAACATCTGAAGTCTTCCTTGTGCCTCCCAGTTATATGGGATTTATTTATTGTTAGCTTGACTTATTTTTTTTTCACAACTGATTTTATTGAATGATTAGGCAAAGCATAAATACAGTGCTCCACAATCAGGAGGGTACTGTCAAATAGTAAGACACGCCTCAATATTCTTACAAACCTAATCAATTGAAAGGAACACCCCTCCCATCCCCCCCACTACCCCAGCTACCCAACGCCCCAACGACCCAGCTTGACTTATTTTTGTGGTTGTATTATATTTATAAGCAACATGGGTAAGAATACACCTGTCGCTCAAGGGCCAAAAAATTGGAAGGTTACAACAACTTCCACTACCCCCTTACCTAGTCTTACTGCGATAAATAAAATGTTGCAGAAGACCATTGGGGTGGTGGTAACAGCTATCGAGGATACGGAAAGACGTTTCTCTCTCTCCCCCAGTTTGCCACTACTCATGCAATCAGATAACACATGTATGGCATTGGGCAATTTGTCAGAGTCATTACTCGCAGTATCTTTTGCAGGGGTTTCCTGGAGCAGAGATTAATGAGAACCGCCCTGAACAGGAAAGAACCCCAATTGAATGCTCACAATTAGGAAGTAGGCTTTCGTCAACTCCGACCATGTTGTCACCAAATAGGAATGTGAATGTGAGTCAAGCCCCTCCTCTTCTTATTGTTGATGATCCGGTGGAAGTAGAGGCCATGATGGGGACAGGGAAAATATTGATAGCCCACCAGCACGAACAAGGGGGCAAAAAGCGAAGTATAAACTCAAACATACTACAAATGAGTTACCAATAAGCAAACAGACAGCTAAAGGTAGTAGAAAACAACAAAGGGAAGCTCATAATAACAATACAGGTCAAAGTGGTAATAAGGGCACGGATCAGTCAAATGATATTGTTACTAAAATTCCTGAGTCAAGTACAGAGTTGGGGAACGTAGGTTTTTGGGTGAGAATGGAGACTTTGCTTTCCACTCTATTAGGACCCATTAGCTCTAAGATCTCAAATATTGAAAAAAGGCTGGGTGCTATGGATGTGCAATTGGCAAAAATTACTAATGCAGAGAGTAATAATAATGGAACTAAAGCCAGAAATAATAACACTAATCAAAAAGTAATGGCGCATAATAAAAGCCCTGTTTTGATCCTGTGTACGAGTAAAACTATAGCGAGTACGCAATCTGCAGTGAAACAGCCATTAAAACCTAGCTCATCAAAGGAGGCTAGCTCAGGAGAAGTATTTTTAGTTACAGGCAACAACAAAACGACACCTACTGATCAGGTAGTTAGGGGCATGAAGAATTGTCCAGTAGACAATGATGAACAGAACTTAGCAACTAGAGCAAGACAGGCCCCGGCCCGCATTAATTTACCACCGGAATGCGGGGCCTATGTTGCGGTTTTAGTTAATGTCCCTAAACTAAGAAATGATCAAACTGAAAATTCTGTGAGCCAAAAAAATAGAATCCTCCATTGGTTGTCTGTAAATTGTAATTTTCCAATGGTGGAAGCCAATCAAATTATCCTAACACAAAGAGTGGGTTGGGTGGGCCCACTCAGGAAAAAATTTGATGGGGACTGCATAATTATAAATTTCAGATCTCCATATTGGGCCCAGAATATGTTGGCTAAAGCTCCACTCCCATCACCCTGGGAGTATAATACGACTCTTCTCCCTTTAGGTTATTTTTACAGGCACCTTATGGACCCTAACCTTAATTCCAGGAATACTCTCTTACCTTGTCATCGAGTAATGCATCCAATGTTTCCCAGACCACGTCCATGCTTTACTATTCCCACTTATAATCGGTTTCAGGCCTTTGACTCACTTGATGAGAATGATTGACAGAGGGTGAAGTTAGAGTGTCAACAGACTAACCTCTCTGAAAGGATAAAAGGGGAATATTTAGAGGAGATAGAAAATATACCTCCGATCCTTTGTACTGAAATGATTCCATTTTGCGAACCGTTAAATTCAACCTTGCCATGTTCACAGGAAACTAGTGATGAGAAGGAATTACATAGTGCAACTAGAACTATTCATATAATGGCAGGATTAAATATTTCTACTGCTGAAGAAGAACAGGAAACAGTTTATCACAATCAAACAGGAGTAAATAGAGTCTCTAGAACAGACCTCGATGATGACATGGTGACACCACGGATAGAGACTATTGCCACAACCAAAGGAGTTGTAGGAGGTTATTCACTAGTTAGCTGGAACTTAGCGGGCATCAAGGGGAAGTTAAATACTCCGTTCTGGAAGGATTCTATTACCGCAGGGCACAACATTATCTGCCTGCAAGAAACATGGAGTCAGGAATCGATCCATATAGAAGGATACTCCTCATACTGCCTAAATGCTATTAGCTCCCCAGCTGGAAGAGCAAAGGGCGGCCTACTACTGTTGATTTCTAACAAACGAACTATTTTTAAAACCAGAAGTTATTCAGTGGTGGAACCCTATAGCCAGGTGCTGCGGCTGGAAAGTAACAGAGGCCCAGATTTAATTCTTGTTAATTTCTATAACAATAATTTCGATGCCTCTAGGGAAAAAATGTCGTTACCTTTAGAGAAGGAAATTGAAAGAGTTTTGGCAGTACCCAGTAGGCTCGCAACCATCTTATGGGTGGGAGATTTTAATATTCAACCATGCCCATTTACACTGGGGAACCTATGTGGATTTAGGAAAGAAATGGATAGTTACGATGGGGAAGGTTTAGATCATCTACACTTTCCCCATTGTAACTATGGTTCGTCACTGAATAAACTGATAGTTAAGTTTAATCTGGAATTACTAGCCTGTAATAGGAATAAGAATAACATCAGTTGCCCTACGTTCACAGGTTGAAACGCGTACACTAATATAGACCACATCCTAATTTCCTGTATTAGTGAATACTCTAATTTATGGGTTAATGAACAACAGCATATCTATACTACTACTCTGTTGGGGTTATAAACCCCTTGATACTAATGTTTGCTCTAAGGATATAGTAGCCTCAAGACCAAATGGAATGAGGATCAAATGGGCTGGCATTGCCTTTGCGACGAAGTTAACCCAGAAATTTTGCTTTCAAATTTCATCAGGATTAATGAAACTATAGAAAGTATTTTCACTAAAAAAACTAGGGGGAAAAGAGATGTTAGGAGGGGCTGGTTCGACAAAAGTAGTACAAGGGCACTACACGAGTTAAAACAAGCACTGAGCACAAAGCCCCGGAATAACATCAATATTCAAATGTTACGTAATAAGTACAAAATATCCTTGATCAAAAGGAAAAAGGAGCTCCAAGAAGAGGCATGGCAAAACCTTAATTTAGCTTCCGAAACGAATAATAGCAAACTTTATTGGGAGATTATAAATAGTCCCTTTTAAAAGAACGATAACATACCAGAAATAACATCCTTTGTTGATTGCAATGCGTGGATCGAACATTTTACTAACATTTTTAACCCAGATAGGATTATTTTAGAAACTGTTCTTCAGGAGGATCCTGTATGGCAGCCCATGTCCTTCGGAATAAGCCTTGAGGAGGTATATGAGGGTTTAATTGATAGCAAAGAAGGGAAAGCGTCGGGCCCAGATGGGGTCCCGGTCGACTTGTTTAAAACCGAAATGAACCTCTGGGCGCCACTTTTGGTAAGGCTTTTTAATGTGGCAGCGGAAGGAAGCCTACCATTCTCATGGAGTCAGTCGGTAGTCATACCCCTTTTTAAGAAAGGATCAAAATCTGAAGCGTGTAACTACCGCCGATCTCCCTTTTAGATGCATCAATCAAAATCATGAGCAGGATAATGTTGAAAAGGCTAGAAACCTGGGCGGCTGAAAATGCAATTTTAACCAAAGTACAATGTGGTTTTAGAAAAGGCCTGGGGACATTAGAGCAGTGTGTTAATCTGGATCTCCTTATTAACAAATATACCACTGCTAAGGATGGATCACTGTTTCTCTGCTTTGCGGATCTGAGCAGTGCCTTTGATCTCGTGGATCACTCTATATTATGGCACATTTTAACCAACTTAGGCGCACCCAATGAAATTATACACTTTTTAGCTAGGCTTTATGAGAAACTATCATGTAAAGTACGTTATGGACCCTTTGGTGAATGTACCCCCTCCCTTAAAGTTTCAAGAGGCATTCGACAGGGTTGTGTTTTAGCTCCTTTTTTATTTTCATTATTTATTAATCAGGTCGACTCAATTTTGAGCGGGATTCCTGCGTATGCACCACACATAGGAGGGAAGGCGGTCCCTATATTATTATAACCTTATATACCCAATCACGTCAGAGACACAACACAGTTTCCTTTCTTGAAGGAACAGAAATGGATTTACCGATTACGTCTAGACAGTCAGGGACTCAACGACGAAATCCCCTGGACCACCCTCTGAGTATTACGTGGGTAATCCCTGTTGATCAATACACATGTGACACCATGGATTTTGGTTTTGTTGTGGATGCTTCTTTACATATCTTACCACGACAGGACTCTTCTAACAGTACAGTTAGATTCATAGATTAATTTTTGATTGATTGAGCCCCCTTTATCCACTCCAGGGGGTGCGAGGTTTACCTGCGTCCATCCCGATGTAGATACACAGTGATGAGGCTTGGTGTACTAAATTGGATTGGTGACATTTATTACTGCAGACCCCTTTATGTTGCAACCCCCGTTGAGACTGTTTTTGCGATTGCACTTGCAATGAGCATTATTTTTCTAGAAATTCTGGGCATGAGCTTGTTGTACACGCCTGCACAGGCGAGCACCCCGGGTACTAGTTACAGACTATTTCTCAGCGATAGTGAACTACAGCTCAGACGTGATTTTCGTCATCCTCTAGTTCCCTAGTCGCGCGCACTTTAGCAGAGTGTCGCTGCGCATGCGCGAGGCTGACGCACTACCGCGAGGGGTTCTGTGGCCGAGCACATCGGCGTCCTGATGGATTGTCGGCTCTCTACGCGGTATGTAAATAGGGCAGCTTATAGACGCCACTTCTGATTGCTAGAAATTCTATGCGCGTCCATCTGGGCGTGTCCCCAACGTGGGCTTTTAACCACCTACACCTTTCCGTGCCGTTGCCTCCCCCTTACTCAGATACTGTCTGGGGCAACGACGGAGAGGTGAGTGGCTTTAGACTATCGGACCGTCAATGACGTTAGGAGTGTGTAGTACTGGCATTCCCGTTTTTGCTCGGTTACCTGAGGTCTTACTATGACATTGGTTTGTGTGCTGTAACGGGCATCTGACGAATTTGCATAGCTAGTAACTCATATAAAGCTGAGAGTAAGCAATGGTCTTTAAGGTAGAGCTAATTCACTTGAGCAGTACGTTTAAAGGAGTATAACAGAAATAGAGGCATTACAGATTTATCGTTGTAAAGGGATAACAGGCAGGTTAATGAACCTTGGGCTGTATTCCTTTCCTTATGCTTCTTATTTCTTTTAGAGCGTGGCCTCCCTTCCTTCCTGAGTTTGAGTCCAGGTGAGGTGAGGTCTTCTCCCCGGCAGGACAGGGTGAGTGGTTCATTTAACCATATATCAATGATAGAGGTTGTAGGATTATTTGTATTGTTTATTTCCTGAAACTTGGGGGTGTTTGTGTTTTTGTAGATCACTTATTGGATCCTTCTGCACGGCGGAGTTGTGAATCCATACGGCGTATCCTTTTTTTGTTATTACACTGGTTTACAAATATTGTTTTTCACTCAGCAGTAGCAATGTTATGAACAGGGGTCCTGATGAAAGCCTTGGGTCCTTCCTAGTTAGGTTGAAACATGTTGGCCATTTAATGCAGTAATTTGCTTCCATACTGCATTTGTGCACTGTTCGTTTTGGTTTTAACTAGGAAGAGGACAGATTTCTAATAAAAATACTTTCCTGCCCTTTATCCTATTTTACTCTCACCACTTTTTCTTTTTTGCACTGCACTTATACCCATCCTGTGTCTGTCACTGGTCACTTAGTGCTTGTGGGCACTGACCCCGCTCTACAACAGGGTATATATGGGTCTCAATGATCTAGAGACTTTTTACCCCTGGAGGATGACCAGATGATAGAATTGATCATACAATTGTTTGATGGGAATCCTAAGAACGAAGCGGGTTCTTTGTTACAATCACTTACACCTCTTTTTGATTTCAGTTTATCTTTATCCTACTCCTATTATCGTCTTCCATTAAGCCTGTGCTATGGATTGAGGGTTTTTGATACCCCATCATCACAGACCCCTAGGTTTTCTTGTGTTTAAAGTATTGCGTTGGGGGCTTAACCTAGGCTAGGTCTTTAAATTCCCCTATGACCCTCCCTCCCCTTTTTGTAGTATATATATATATATCCTCATAGATTAAAATGTACATAAAACATAAGCAAAAACATGTAAGCAAAAGAGGCTTTCCTTATTGAAATAATTGGTGTAGTAAAACCTGTCCAATCACTGCACTGTGTAGATTCAAGGTAATAATGTGGCATGAATTATATGCACACCCTTCCATGTCGCGGCACAACATATCTTCATCAGAGGCAATTCTGCAGACAAAGTAGTTTAGGTTAAAACTACTCTTACTGAGTGTGCCCTGGTTTGCCCGATGAGGGGCTTGTCAGATTTTGAGTGGCGGAACCGGATTTCAGCTGAAATTCATCAAGCGATGGTTGCCATTGTGACTGGTGCCCACTTACGAGTGTGTGCATCTGAGTCCAACAGTTAGTCCGTTCTCAGGAGTGCTATGTAAGTAGAATTTTAGATGTAATTTGAAACCTAGTGTATGAATAGATCTCTCTGCTTGTAATGTTGGATTGAGGAAGAAATTCTAAAATATTATAGGTTCAATGAGGAAAAATCCGAAGGGACCTTGGGAATACATTTTTGTATTGGTCCTGAGAAGTACTAAATTGCAGAGGCACAAGAGTTTTGAGTTGAGAAAGCCTATATCTCCTCTACCCTCCTGATCAGGGTGAGTGTTAGTAACAGGGCGATCTTTCATGTGAAAAATAAGGTGTGCTCTGTGAATGGGTTTGGATGAACTCTTTATGAGTTGAGATAGAACTATGTTTCGGTGCCAGTCCGGTTAAGGAGCCCATACTGGAGGAAAAATCTCTGAATAACTCTTTCATGAACTGTTTGGTGATTCTGCAAGTGCAGAAAGACAGAAAATGTGATGATCATCTATATCTTGAATTGCTGCAAGCCGTACCTTAACAGGCGCATGTACCAATCGTAAACGAGCTAGCAAGAGGAGATAGGTTATTTATCTGCCAGATTTTGCTAGTAGAGGATGTAGGTTTCATTTCTGGTGCCATAGGCAGAAACGTTTCCATTATGGTTTATATGTCTTTATCAAGGCTTCCACATTGACTTGGAGAGAATACACCTCCAGTGCTGAGGAACATTGAGATCTTTGAATTTATAAAATTTAGAAGCCGTGTGCATAAGAGGAGAGAAGTCAGGTCAGGATGAAGTTCATCATCAAAAGTTTACAGGATTTTGGAAGGTGAATATGGTTGTATTCTGATGATAGGAGAAGCTCTGCGAAACAATACTGCATTGGCCCCCTGCGGGCTATCAGGAGGAGACGACACTGCTCCACGTTCCTCTTGCTGAAAACTGTTGGTATTAAAGGCATCGCGGGAAAAGGTAAGGATAGATCCTGGACCATCTGTTGAAAGGCATTCCCCCACAATCCTGGATGTGGATGCCAACTTGCAGAGAATTGGCATTCACAGATTGTGTTTGTTGCAAAGAGATCTAGAGCCAGTTTACCCGAGAACCAGAAGATCATATTTAACACTGACTGATGAAACTTCCATTCGTGGAGGTTGTTTTATGACATACTGGTAGTATTGTCCATGCAAACTGACACCGAAGACTGCTATCATTGGCAGAATAATTGGAGACTGTGTTAGATGGCTTTGAGCTCCAGGCAATTGATACGTATGCCCTTTTGGCACACCGACCACTTTCCTTGAAATTGGAGGTTCTGTAGATGACCACCCCAGCTCTCCAGGGAGGCATTCATAGTCATTACGAAGTGATGTATTTGTGGTAAGAACGTGAGGTCCTCTGAAGAGTGGGAGGTCTGGTACCACCAGGCTAGAATTCCATCATAATTGTGTGATCATCACCAGGCCTTTGAACGATTCTCTAGTTTAAATCAATTGTTTTTGTAGCTGTTCCTGTAAGGCTCTCATTTTTAAGCGTGCAAGAGGAATCATATTGATTGCTGAGGACATGATGCTCGGAAGCTTACGGAATAGAAACATTGAATATATATATATATTTTTTAGTTCGAGAGCCACTTACTAGAGCCGTCATTGCTTGTCTTGGGATAGAAAGTCTTTGTCTTGGACAGTATCTAGTGTTGCGGCCCAGGAACAGTGTCTTCTTGAATGGAGGAGTTGATGATCTTTGATAATTCACAATGACCAGGCTGTCCAAGATGGCGGATTGACACCGCCGGAGTGGAGAACGCTGAATGGGTCCAGGGGACGCGAGGCTAGCGGGCGACTAATACAGCTACACAATGCAGAGCTGTGACGCTGTAAGGCTGTATTGGAACGGATTCGAAACAGAAGAGCTCGGTGTCTTTGTCATGTCGTGAATTTTGATTCCGGAGCTTGGTGAGCTTGGTGAGACCGACGGCAGTCAATCGGTTTGGTATGCGTTCCCCCGCGGCACCGGCAGCAGTGCTGACAGAGAAGCCGAGCGCTTGCAGGGTGACAGAGAAGGCGAGCGCCGAAAAATCCAACACAGACTAGCCCAGTACTAGCCCAGTACCAGAAAACTCTACCAAGAACACTTACTTCTGCATCACGCCTCAGGGTTCAAGACACTGCTACCGTTCTGTGAAAGTAAAGACAGAAGGAGCTTGGTGACTTTGCCCAACCAAACGATCGAGTCTTTATCTTGAATGCGGCAGCTACGGCTGATTGGGAGCCGCATCCGGAGCCTGCTACGCTCCGCCAGCACACAGAAACTCAGGAAAATATCGAGTTTTGCTCAGGAGCCAACATCGGAGCCATCTAAAGGTTGGTCGAGCTGGGCGAGCTTGACGAGCTGGGCAAAATCATCGGCAGGCAACTGGTTTGGTCTGCGTTCCCCCGCGGCACCGGCAGCAGTGCTATCCGAGAAGGCGAGCGCTTGCGGGATGGCGCCTAAACCTCCAACGCGGACCACCCGCACAACTGCAGCTAGTGGGAAAGCAACGGTTACACCGGTACCCTTGTCAATGTCGGTGTCGGCAACAGCGATAAACGAGCTTGCAGCGCGGAAAAAATCTTTGCCTACCAACAACGCCACGGAGACAACTTTGGATGTGGAGCAGCTACACACCGGTAAACCCGGGGGGGGGGGGGGGGAAACCCCAGCTCAAGCGAAAGGTAACGTAGCAGATAACACAGATAACACAACAAAAAACCTTTTGTTAAACGAAGGGGTTCATATAAGAGCAAAGGAACCCGAGTAATTATGTCAAAATGGTACTGCAGTAATTCAAAATTATGCTACCTTAAGCAGTATTAATAACCTATCTGCGTTAGCTACCACGGAGCTGGCTGGTGTAGAGGATGGGGTTACAGATCTAACTAATGTGTCTACTACTCTGGCTCAAGGAGGTATCGAGCCCTTAGAACCCTTAGAACTCTTAGAGCCTCAGATTTCGAGTAAGGTGATCTACCCCAACATTAACGTGAACGCCTTTCACATTGAAAAGGTAGGCATGACTAGCATGCCCCAAGGCAAGAGGACTGCCGTAGGCGCGGAAGAAGGTGATGGAGGTGAGAATACTGACAACACAGATGCTGCTGAGACAGACGAAGAATATGTGGATCTCAATGATCAAGGGGGTAATACGCCTTTAAAAGCGAACAAAGACAAAAATAAAGCTTTCAATACCAAAAAATTGAAGGGTAAAAATAAGAATAAAGCTACTAAAATCACAAGCAAATCCAAGACAAGCGTCTTGAAAGCGATTGCTGAGAACAGTCCAATTAGACAATGGGTGCAGGCTAAGGGTGGTGTAAAATCAATGGCGCTGAGACTGTCTGGTAATAGCCCTAATGATCAAATTATTATCACTAAAGACTTAAAACAGATCAATGTACCACTCAGCCCCACTCAGTCTACTACCTCTAATATTACAAAGGCGAAGACCGATAGCCTGGATAAGCCTGGCCTGATTAAGGAACCGATAAAGTCTTCTGGGGAAAGTTTACTGGACCGCCCACACCCTTCTGTATCTCCTAGGATATTTACTGAAGACAATTTTGCTTCTTTATCAATTAGCAGTAGTGGCAGTAGCAATAATAACAGCAGTAGCAGTATAATCCAAGAGCTGCCGATGGCGTCTATATGCGATGCAGCAACAGCTCCAATAGAGGAGACTTTACAAGAAATACATCCGGAAAATATTGCTTCTTTAGCTAGCGGGTCAACAGAATGGATTCCGCAAGGGGAGGTATCTGCTTCTTTTCAGACAATATTACATCTTCTAAATGAACAGAAACAAGAAGCTAAAAATCACTATCAGCAAATGAGGGAAGATAATAATAGAACTCAAACCTCGTTGCAAGAGATGGCGTGTAAATTGGGGGCGGTGTCTCAAGACATAGAGGAACTGCAGCAAAGAGTGGTGGTAACAGAGGAGAAATCACAAAGTGCTGAAATAGCAGTGAATAAACATGCCTCTCAGCTTCTCCAGATGCAAGCTAAGCTGGAAGACTTAGAAAATAGACAAAGGAGACAAAATCTCCGCGTTTTTGGTATTGCTGAAGGAGCGGAGGGGGCAGACCCGAGAGCATATATCACTCAACTATTTCAAAAGGCCTTTCCCGACCTCTCAGATTGGGATTGGGACTCTCAGATTCAGCGGGCTCACCGATTACCCCTAGTTCAAAAGGATAAGAGTGGTAAATTCCCACGACCAATCTTGATTTACATAGGTAACTACTTGCTCCGACAAGCTATCTCTTCAAAAGCACGGCCTAACACCCCAGTCACTATTGATTCTACTATTTTTTTTGTGAGATCGGATCTAAGCAAACTCTCGCTAGAAAGACGTTGGAAATTGAAGCAATTCATCGATCCGATTAAAGAACTTGGATATCAAGTTTATTTGCAGGAACCTGCAAAATTGAAAGTGATCAAAAACGGCCGATCCTATTTCTTTTTGGAAGCAAATGAGGCTGAAAGTGCTATTGCCTCCTGGCGATTGGGGAAATGATTAAGTTAATGACTTATGCTTAGCATATATGAGTTTTTTTTGGATTATATGTTTGTTAGCTCTAAAATTTGCAGGTATATAGGTGATTGTTCTTGCAGTTGAGTTACAGTCGTGATAAAGAGCATTGTGTAGCACGGGTTTTTTTCTCCCTTTCTTTTCTTATTATGTCGCTATGATTTGTATTGATTACCTGGACCCTATCAGTGCTCTATCCGCTCATCAACTGCCAGGGGAACGGCAGTCAATCAAACGGGGGGACCAGCAGGTAGCTACTGGGTGGGAAATGGGGGAAATGGGGGAGGGGAAATAATAAAAAAAAAGCATCATGAGTATAATTATGTCTATGTTTTATTGGCTAAGGAAAGCTTACATGTTTGCAAAGTGTTTCTTTCTTTTTTTCTTTGGGTAGAAGGCATGCCAGAATATATATTACAAACAATTAAATGTATCAATTAAAGCTTCTAGTATGGAATGTAGCTGGTTTAAACAGTCGGACTAAGAGGAGTCTAGTATACGAAGAACTTAGGATGCATAACCCTCAGATAGTAGTTATAACTGAGACTCATATTACATATAAGGATAGACTTTTATTGAATCAATTAGGCTATGATCTTTTGGTTAGCACGGAGTTTAATGCCTCAATCCGAGGGGTGGCTATACTGAAACATAAACAGCTTAAAGTAGAAGTCAACAGAAAAATGACAGATAAAGCGGGCAGGTGGGCCATGGTACAATTGACTCTGGAAGGTCTCCAATATATAATATGTGGGGTTTATGCCTTAAATCAGGATGAACCAAGAATAATCGATCAGGTTAATATGGAGTTACTCACTTGGGAGGGGGAGCGGATAGTGTTAGGTGATTTTAATTGCGTAATGGATTACAATTTGGACACAACCAGGAAGGGTTCATTTCAGAGGATGCGTAAGACGAGGGCTGCTATCTCAGATTTAGCCACTATACATGCAATCAAAGATGCTTGGAGGTATCTATACCCTCACATAGCAGGTTATACCTATTATTCATCTGCCCATAAACTCTGCTCACGCATCGATATGGTCTTTGCTTCTGATTCTATTCTATCAACCAGTTCAATGTCAATATGCCCTAGGGTAACATCGGACCATAACCCGCTTTTATTTACAATAGAAATTGATACGGACATGCACCCACCCAGGCCTTTTTCCTTTCCTAGGTATTTATTCTCCGATACTAAGTTTGTGAGCTTGCTGAAAGGGCATATAAAGGACTTTATTGATATCAATAGGTTCTCTACATCTCCTTTGATGGTGTGGGACGCATGTAAGGCTAGCATTCGTGGGTTTACCCAACAGTTTGTCTGGCAACAAAACAAAGCTGGTAGAATTCAAAATAAAAAACTACTAGATGATATATCTGATATTGAAGATAGGCTATCTAAGATGTTAGCTACCACTATAATGGTAAAAGAAATTGAAGAATTAAATTTAAAATTAATGGAATCAAGATTAGCATTGAAAAATCTCTTTAGGGAGAAAAGTATTTCCAAGATAGCTAAATATAGGTTGAACCAATATGAAAGTGGGGAGAGGATAGGAAAAATGTTGGCATATAAAGTGGCAGAAGACCGAGCCCAAACGCTGATTAAGGAAATAAAAGGTGATGACGGACAACTACATCAAGATTCTAAATTAATCCTACTCCAGTTTGCCACATACTATCAAAAGCTATACACGCCTGAAACGACCCCAACAGGGGATAATATAAAAGCTTATTTGACAGAAAATGCTGTACAGAATATAGAGGATGAGCAAGCTGATTACTTAGAAGCAGATATAACAGCAGGAGAAATTCAGGCAGCTATTAACTCCCTAGCACTGGGAAAAGCAGTAGGCGAAGACGCAATCCCCCTAGAATTTTACAGAAAATGCATGGAAGAATTAATCCCTCTCCTAATAATGGTCATCAAGGCTATTGGCGAAGGAGAACAAGCTCCAAAATCCTGGAATTACACCCAAATTATATTTTTTCTTAAAAAGGGGAAATCCCCACAAGAGAGAGGGTCTTATAGACCAATATCATTAATTAATGCCGATGCCAAGATATTCGCAAAAATATTAGCAACAAGACTTGCGTCACTAATTTCACAGATGGTTTCACCATTTCAACACGGGTTTATCCCTAAACGGGATACTACCGCTCACATTAATACTGCTATAACAGCATTTGACGTTGCTAGGACGTGTCCCACCCCACTCGGTATGATCCTTTTAGATGCAGAAAAGGCATTTGATCGCGTGGGGTGGGACTTCCTTTGGGCAGTTCTGGCGGCATTCGGCATAAAAGGTCAGTATCTGAAATGGGTTAAATCCTTGTATGATCAACCAAGGGGCAAGGTATGTTATTCAGGACGTTGCTCACTTACCTTTTCAATCAAACGTGGTACACGACAAGGGTGTCCTTTATCTCCTTTGTTATTCGCTTTAGTAATAGAACCCTTCTTGATTGCACTGCATAAGCAAGAGATGATTATACCATTTAAAAATGGCCTTAAAATATTAAAAATAACTGCTTATGCAGATGATATAGCGGTTTTCTCTACAAATGTCCCTGATGCGATATTAGGTATAGGTACCGAAGCAGATAAATATGGTTTGGTATCTGGGTATCGGTTAAATATTAGCAAAACGCAAGTAATCCTAAACTTTCCTCCAGTCACACCAGTAGTTGGAGTATGTAACGTGGCAACCTACCTCGGGGTAAAAATCTCTTCTAATCCTGAATCGATAATTGCACTTAATTATGAACCCCTGCTAAAAGAAACCTCTCTTCTCCTCAAGAAATGGCACAAACTTCCAATGGGGATTCTGGGGCGAATTAACTTAATTAAAATGAAGATCTTGCCTAAATTTTTATATCTTTTTCGGTCTATACCTTTAAGAGTGTGTAATACATATTTCAGCAGACTGGAGGGTATCATCAGCAGCTTCATATGGGGGTATAAAAAAGCACGACGGGCTCTATCTCTGCTTAAACTCCCCTATGACCAAGGTGGACTTGGGTTACCAGACTTTAAATTATATTATTGGGCTGCTTTTTTAACTCGATTTCGCAGCTTGCTTATCCCTGACAAATGTCTTTATTTTCATAGATTTATATTAGGGGGAGAGGCTGTTATGTTTTTATATAGACTTAATGACCCTAACTACTTTAAACGAGTACGTTTTAAGACGATTCGAGTTACGGTTAATATTTGGCGATCTATTCTTAATAGGAATAGCATCTCCTTATTTCATGCCAAAACGCCCCTCTGGTATAACCCAGGGTTTCCAGAAATTTTTCATGATTCAGCTAGCACTATGTTTTTGGATAACAGCATTAGTAATCTTGGAGACCTGTATGACCATATTGGATTTTCTACTTTTGAAAAACTAAAGATGATATATAACCTACCAGAAGGGGCTTGGTTTAAATACAACCAGATCAAGGATTATATTATTCATAGAACAGGCTTTGATAGCATAGCCAAATCTGAAATCTGGAGTTGTATGTATAGAGATTCTGACAAGGCACTGATCAGCTGTGGTTATAAGACCTTTTCTATCTTACACAAGGATGATATCAGTAAGGTGGCAGAAAAGTGGAGTACAAAGTTAGAGGTGAATGTAACCCCAGATATGATAACCTCCTCATTGAACAGTCTAAATAACGCAGTTCAATCGTCAAGCTTGAAATTACAGCTATTTAGAACTTTGTTTCAACTGTACTATTCTCCAGACAGGATTTTAAAATGGGCTTGCAATAATGAAATGAATGATCGCACAAAATGTCCTAAATGTGCACTTAAAGGGGCAGATATTGTGCACATGTTTTTTTCATGCCCTGAGCTATCCATTTTCTGGAAGGATGTAGCTGGTGTTATCTCAGCCAAATTGGCTAGGCCAATTGTACTCGTGCAACTGGATATTATGACCGGGGTTGCTGGGGCAAATAACAGTTTTCGGGACTTGATGAATATACTTATGACATGTGCTAGATTAGCTATTGCTAGGGTTTGGATTCAAAATCATCCCCCCACGGTTATGGAATGGTGGCTTTTGGTTAAAGACATTCATAATATGGAAAGCTCTTTGGCGATAACTAAGGGACAGAAGAAAAAACGAAAAGTGGAAAAAATTTGGGGACTAATTATGTCTTAATGCTTAAATTGAAATATTGATTTTTAGTACTGTTATGATTGATGTCTCATCTTACATGATTTGTCGGATACCCTTGTTAATTTGAATTTTTTTTATTCTGAGCTATCTGTATTTGACGTTACTCATGATGCTAATAAAAAAATATTTAAAAAAAAAAAAGATAATTCACAATGACCTAGTTTGTGAAGCAACTTTAGACAAGCCTCTTTAGCCTTGGACACTTGAAATGCTGTTGGTGTTTTTATCAACCAACTGGCGAAGTAGGGGAATACCTGATGACTTTCCTTCCAGAAAGAAGCAGCCACAGGGCAAGGCAGTACATAAAAAAGGAGAAAGCTGATCTGAAGCCAAATGGGAGAACTTTGATGCGTGGATGGGAATGTGGAAGTATGAATCCTGTACATTCAAAGCTGTCATGTGGTGTCAGAAAGTATGACAACGTAAAAGTATTGTTTCCGGAAATACTTATTTAATTTCCGGAGGTCTATGATGGATTGCCACTCCTCTGTTTTAGTGTCTATAAGGTAAAAGCGAGATAGCAGCCCATTCCTTGCTGCGAATATAGGCCTTTCTCTATAGAACCTTTAGTTAGCGTAGCTAGCACTCCGTTCCGAAGCAGATGGAGATGAGGTGGGCACCATCGTTTTGGTGGAGTGGTAGGCAGAATCTGGGTGTACTCTAATGTCTGACCATATGTGATGAGATCCAGGACTTATTTGTCCAATGCCATTTTTCACCACAGGTGACGACATTGTGGAATTTTTTCTCTCACAGGATGGCGCAAGCAGCACCAGAACATAGTCACTGTAGGTAAGCTAGCCTAAGGGCTACTCGGAGGGTTGCTATGTCTGATACCTCTGGTATCCTCCATGATACAAATCAGTGTCTCTTTCTCAGGTACCTCTAAAGGGTGCTTCTTTCGAATTTGCAATGTGCCAAAAGATCTTGCGGTGACAGAGTCAGCCTTGACTGCTTGCAAGGCATCGTCGACGTACTTGACAAACACAGCGTCGCCATGGTAAGGTAAAAATATTCAATATATTTGCACCTCAGGTTCTCAATGTTGTGGCCTTGAACCAACCTTGGCATCTGAGGACCCTGCCAGTTGTGGAGAACCTATTCAAGATATACTTATAGCGCAATCTATGTTTTCTGATGAAGATGTTACCACCCCCCAAACCCCTGACCCTCCTCCCGCGCAGACTTTTTTGTTCTACCCTTTCTGTTTTCCAGGAAGAAATTATATGTTTGTGGCATTGTCTGACTATCTCTGGTGATTATACCTGCCTCATATTGCCAGTGAATTTGCAGCCTGTACAGTAGCACCGGGCTTGGCTGAGAGCGTCTCTTTGCTGGTAAGGAGGGGCTATGAGTGAGAGGGTTTTCCATGATTGTAATTCCTCCTGGATATATTAGCAATTGGAGTAGGTCTCACATCTTTTCAACTTAAAATTATAAGGAGAAAAAACTGATTGCTTATTAGCTATTGGAAGCATTTGGCAGCTCGTTTCCTAAGGGTATGGAAACCATCAAAAATAATCTGGTGGGAAATCCACCAGTTGTGGACCTTCTCTCTATCATCACCAGATGTGAATAGGTCATTTCTGGGAAGCATGCTAATATGGGACACTGGGATCATTCTTTCAGTGGCAGGAGCATCGGAGGATGCTGACATATCAGGCATGATGTGACCTTACTGGTTCAGGAAAGTATTTGTAGTAATCATGTAACATGCCCTGTAGTCCTAGTACTAGAGCTACATGGACCTGGCCAATGCTCTGAAGTTTGAGGCGGAGCGAAGTGGTGAAACTGCTCCACATATTGTCTCGTCATATATTGCTGACTGCTATAGACATGCTCATAATAGTCCCCGTAATTCTTGACATTTATATTCTGGATTATCTTGCTTTTCTTCTTGTCGATGACTACGGTGCTTTCGTTGTTGTTTGAATTGTCATTGAGGTCGTAGTCAACGAGGCAGATGTAGACAACTAGGCTGACGTCGACAATGTTTGTCGCAGGGGAGGCCTTCATCGTACAGGAGGCCGTCAAATAGGATGCAGTCCTAGATGAGGCCACTGCAGACGAGGCCATCATAGACACGGCCGTCATAGACAAGGTTATTGTAGATGAGGCCGCTGTCGCAGACAAACAGCCATAGATTAGGTCGTCGTAGACAACTGTCATAGACAATGCCATCATAGATGATCCCATTGTAGATGAGGCCATTCGTAGATGGGACCATTTGTAGATGAGGCCATTCGTAGATGGGATCATTTGTAGAGGAAGCCATTCGTAGATGAGGCGGTCATAGACGAGCGTCTTGGACGACCATCGTAGATGAGGTTGTGGTCGACGGCAGTCGTTGACAACAGTCATACATGAGGCTGTCATATATAACAGTCGTAGATGACATTATAGATGAGGCCATCGTACACAACCGTCATTGATGAGGCCGTCGTAGGTGAGGCAATCGTAGATGAGATGGTTTGTAGATGAGGTCATCGTAGATCAGGCCGTCGTAGATGACGTCATAAATGAGGCCATCATAGATGACCATCATAGACGGTGCCACCGAAGATGAGGCCATTGTAGACGAGGCCGTCATAGGTGAGGCAGTAATAGTCAACATGGCTGTGGTTGTCGACATTGTCATCAGAATTTGTGTTAATAGTGATTTTGACTGTACTTTTGCCTTAGACGCCTCACTGTCAGGTTAAGAGGATTTCCCTGATATAGTGTCGGGGGCTAAAGAGGGAGTTGTAGGGTCTGCCTCTGCAGAGCTGCCTTTCAATGGCGAACCCTTTAGCGCTGGACCATAATCGTGTCACTTATGACACTGAAAGAGTGCTTTCTATAATGTCGGAATGGCTCCAGAGATCGTAATGATGACACAGCTTCTTCTCCCTGGGTCCCCCTTGTGGGGAGTCTTTGCTAAGAGAACACAGAAGCACAGCAGAAGAGGCATCTCTTCTTTCCTGTCTGTGATGTTTTTTTCCTTTCTTCCTCCACTCTGAGAGCTTCCAATTTTCCCATGGTGAATTCCTTCACCATCCTTAATGAGAAAACATGCATTCCTTTACCGAATGAGAGAATGAAAACAGACTACATACACAGCATACGGGTCAGAGGCACCTTTGTTCCTGGCACACACTGGAAGACTTGAATAATCTGGAAAATCCCTTTTGAGATGGAAAAATTAAGAAGGGAAAACTTCAAACAGCTATCAAATGTAAAGTGAAGCCTAGAAAATACAATTTAGGATAAAACCTAAAACAATAAAACAACATGATTCAAGATAAATGTAGACAGATGATCAGGCCTAGCTGTAGACTGTGGAGTATGTGACAGTGGAAACTGAAGACACATTGAACACTATTTTGCTAACTAATCCTACACAAGCTCGCCTCCTGGGTTTATATAAGAAATCATCTAACCAAAATGGAAATCCGGAATTACCTTAAGTATAAACTGAAATGAGTCCGCATTACTTCTGTCTTATTATAGAACACAGTGTGAGGTTCCTGGCTACATAAAGCTTAAATATCGCTGACTGTATGAAGTGAAGTTATAGGTACCTGGAAAGCATCTTTCCAAGTTAAATGTTTTAAACGTGACTTATGTGTAGGCACAAATGGTGACCCCATGGACTTAGAAAGGATAATATTAAACTCCAAAGATATAAAGGAGCACCTAATAGAGGAAAGACGGCTCATGTGTCCTCTAAGAAATCTTTCCCCACTTGTATTTTAAAGAAAAAGGTTTGTAAAGGAGATTTCCAGTAGGCAGTAAGACACGAGGTGTACCCTGATTGAAGGAAAGAGCAACCCAGCTCTTGCTTAATGGTTGAGATAAGAGAGTACCACTTCTTGACATATGGAAGAATCAAAGTTGTTTTTGATTGAGAAGATGTAAAACCTCTGATAGACGGACACGTTTACCTCTTGAGGCAAATATAAATAAATGCCTGGATTGTATGAGTTCAAGAGCCAGACCGTTAGGTACAACAGAGGAAGGGTGAGATGTAAGACCTGACCCTGAACTTGCGGCGGAGATCTGGTCTGCATGGCAGGCTCTTGTGTGGTTACCCCAACAGGTGTAGAAATCTGTAAATCATCAGTGGAATAGTTAATCCTTAGCTATGAGTACTTTTCTGGCTTTGAAGTAGGACAGCTAAATTAGTACTGCTGGGATCTACAGGTTCGGTGGAAAGGCATAAAGAAACACCCCTAACCAGTCTATCAAAATGGCATCCCCCAACCCCTGCCCACACACAAGATGATAGTACGAGAAGTCATAGTATGAGAATTAATTGCTTTCAGCATCTGGAAATAAATTGAACTGTGGAATTCCTCAATTGTGAAAGATGTCTTGAAGAGCTTTGTTGTGCACAATGCACCCGTGATTTTCTTTAAAAATCCACTGAGTGTGCCTTTGCATTCAGTACCTCTAGAAAGTGAACAGCTGTGATCAACAAGTCCCTCGCTACAAGCCACTTGCAGCTCATTTGAGCTTCCAGGAAAAGTAGTTTGGAATCAGGCCCTTATTGCTTGTTCAGACAGTACATTGTTGTCTTTATGAGGTACTTCATCTTGACGGTTTTGAGAAAAAACTTTGGAGCGAAATGGACCACTCTCAAATCTAGCAAGTGGATGTGTTAAGACATCTTTACTGACCATGTTCCCTGAACTTGAAGTTGGTCCATATAAGTACTTCATTCCAGACGAAAGGTGCCCGCAAAAACTATTTCTGTTAGGATTGATGAAAAGGGAGGCCTTTCAACAAGCTCTGAAGCTGGCACAACCACAGTAATGACAAATTGGAAAGGAGTGAGTTTGCGGTCCTAACTGCCAGTCAGTTGGCATCATTGGTCGTATAGGCAATGAGGTCCCATGAGAGTGACTGGCATGAGTAACCAGAAAAATGCTAGAGACCATCAGTCCTAGCAGAGACAATATTTGGTGTACCGTTGGATAAGCAGTGTGTAGTAAAGTATGACATTTAATGCCGACAGGTGATACTCTTTCTTCCGAAAGGTATATTGTTGCGGCCTCAACATCCAGGATTGCACCTAGATAGTGAACTGACTGAACTGAAACTAAAGTTAAATTCTTGTGATAAAGAAGCAACCCCAGGCGGCAAAGAATCCTCAAAGCCATATGATGATGACTTACAACTTTCTCCGACATCGTAGCCTTGATTTACACATCATCCAACTCCATCTAAGAGGGCCTAAGAAGGAATATTATAATGAAAATTGTCTCTCCAAAGGAGGTGTCAAGGAGAGGTACCCAACACCAAAACATATGCCTACTATGTTAATCTGCATGATTCCATGTAACAATATACCAGTCTACAGGCTGTGATCGGCTAAGTGTCTGGTAGACAAGATGTTCACTTCCACTGCACAAACTCTGCAGCACAGAGAATGTGAATATTCAAGACATACAGGGAGAAAATGCTTCTGGTGCAAGCGCCAGAAGCATTGTCTTATAAAAGAAAAAAACTGAAAGGGTGAAAAGAGATTCACCGACGTCCAGATTTCTTTTCTGTTTTTGTTTACTGAGAAGTGCGGGACACACAGTGTGCTGACATCACAGTAAAGCATGCATAACTTTGCCCCATCCCCCTTAACGATCTGTGCAAGAAAGGTACCAAAGGACAATATCCCCTTTCCAGCAGTACATCTTCCAAGTGAATTCCTGACTTAAGATCACCCTGAGACCACGATCCCCAAGCAGAGTCCAACCTGCGGCCCCCCTGGCCACAGCCAAGTTCTCCCCTTTCCCCCTTCAGCCAACAAAACAGTTTTCAAGCCCGCCCCAAGTGGTGAGGGAGCAAAAGGGGAGTACTTAGATTCAATAAGCCCTCGGATGGGGTTTCAGAGGGTAGAGAACCCACTAGACACTAGGAAATTATTCGGATCCGAACAAAGAGAGGAGTTCAACTGGCACACCATGGCATAAGACTACGGCCCCAACTCCGAAAGAGGCACTACAGCCTGTCTGCCTCAATCGCGAGACTTGGGTTTTATTTTAATCTGCTGTCCCTCCCATGACAAGTGAGGAAATTTTGATTCTTTTGGATTGAGTTTTCACAAATTGATCGACAGAGAGGGGGCAATCATTATTTCCTCTCACTTGCTATGGTGAGTGGCTGCTCTATTCAGGCTTCGAGTCAGTCGGCAACCAGGAAACCCTCTGATCTCTGGGTATTTCTGAAATCTAGAGGCCAAAGTGAACCCATGCTGGAGTCGCTGTTTTCTTCCCTAGAATGCTCTGCAAAACTAAATTTTAGGCTAAAATGATGCGTTTTCCACACAATTCGGGGAGGGAAAGTTTTGGAATCTGCAGAGAAACAAAATTCCTACGACTCCGCTCACAATTCTGATTAAAAAAAGTCTACACTTGTGTGGCCGGGCACACGACTGGACAGGTTTAACATTCAACACTGAGACATCAAATTGTTGCCATCAAACTCGAACCATTCAAATATAAACAATATTAATCAACCTACTGAAACAAGGCAACTTTATTAAGCCTTTATGATAAACACCAGCTTCCTTACCCCAGCTGTTGCCACAGGGAGTGGGTTGGCAGTGTAAAGGCTTCGTTTTCCATCATAAACTGGTCTACGGTCTCCAAATATCGTGACTTTAAAATGATGAACCATGGAATCAACAACCTCCCTGTAAAACATGTATGTTATTTACACCAACAATGAAACATTTCTACAAAACTACAATTCTAAGAGAGCATGTCTGTGTACTACACAATGCAGAACAACGGCCATATGTAGGACCAGACTTCAGTTAAGGAAGTGGAAAATAAACTGCAGCACAGAAGCATATGGATAAAGAAAAGGACAGTTCCTGCAAGTTTTCTACACGTTGATTGTGACAGCAAATAAGTACAACTGGTGGTGGCTGGTGATAGTAGATTAAGCGAAGAATCTGGGCCAGGAATCTAGGGTGGGACAAGTGAAATTGATGTTGAATTCAACTATTTATATGTTTACAAGTTAGGGATGTTGCCATTTGCAGGTGATACATTCAGGTACTAAATAGATGATCATGCACCAGCAGCACACATCTGGTCTAAATAGAAAGTACAATGGAACAACTCATGACTTTAACACGCATGTCTTGTTTACAACGCAATGTCTTTACCACACGTATAACTTGACCACACATCCCTTTGCAACACAAGGTAAATATATGGTAAGGTAAGTAAAACCCACATAGCAGAGCTAACTGTAACTTGCACCCCCACTATGCACAGCTTATGACCTCACATTTAACAGTCATTACCTGTTCTATGTAAACAAAAAAGGAGAGGGAGCTGGTATAACCCTCTAGAGCCTAGGCTACACCACAAGAAAACAACAATGAAGAATAAGGCTCTAGCAGGATAGATCAATAGAAGTCAAATAAGAGGTAGACTTATTATTTGTTGCCTCAATGGTGCGAATGACACCCTTTGGGATTGAATCATTATTATTCTTATAAACTGTGTTCAATTTGTAATAGAGGCATTGCTGTGCTGCAGAAAAGGAAGACACTGACAACAACAGTAATTCTTTCACCAAAATGTATGCATTCTAATTTGGCTTGCATACTTTACAGTAAAAATCAACGCAAAATGATCTGAGAAAGTGTAAATATCTAGATATCTAGGTAGACAGTGTATCTGCAATGACTGACAATAAACCTTTGTTGATAGTGACAAAAGAATAACTGTCTACAGGTAGGAGCGCCTAATTACACTAGACCTGCTGATACAGTGCACAACTAAATTGCACAGGACTAGGACTTTAACATAGTTCTAATGAACAATTTGATTTATATGTTTGTTCTTCTCATTAGGGGATGATCCTGAATGATGTAGGCTGACGTAAGTCAGCCTTTTGCTTTATAGCCTTCGGGACTTTGCGGAAAATATGTCACCCAAGAGTAAAACAAAAAGAATCTATCAGTTGGTTGAAACAAGCTTTAATACAATTAAAAACTAAATTAAAAGAAAGAAAGAGGCTGGTGTGTGTTGTTTGCACATCCTACCCATGTGTTTATAGACTCAGTGACAGACATTAACTTTAGTGTTCACCAGAGAAAGTAATGAAGTGAATTTTACATATAAAAATAAAAATGAAAAGCACACCCAAGGTTCTGTGGCTAGCAGTGAAAATTGCACCTCGCAGACTCCAAATGTTAAATGTTAAATGTTAAATGTTGTATACTTGTAAGCGCACAGCTGCCCCAGCAAAGGGGCGTCCCGGCGCTGTATACCGCTGGGGAACCCGTCCTGGCTTTCCCTGTGGGATGGTCCCTACTAGGAATCCCCAAGGTGGAGCCAGGCATCCCTGGCGTTGATGGGGCCGTTGTGGAGATTAGGCAAGCTAATGCCCAGAGTTGCCGAGTGGGACCCCAGGTTAGAGTAGGCACCGAGGCGAGAATTGTCGAGTTCGCTGACCCTGGTCCACGACCCTGCCGCGTCGGGAATTGAACCCTGGTCCCGGGCCGACTTCTGCTCCCGGGTCTGCCACCTCTAACCAGTGAGCCACACCACTCCAATGTGGTAACTTTTAAAGACAGGACATCCAAGAAGATTATGTATAAGTTTATTGAAGTAATATGGAGCAACCCTCAATAGTTGTCTCCTCCAGCAACATCAGCTTCTCTCTACTGGACTCCACAGCCCGGATTCCAATAGTGGAAGCTTGAGGTTGCCTGACAACTGTCGCTAAGGTAAGTAAACAATACATGAAATACAACATATCCTTTTCCTTTAATAAAAATAAACAAAGTAAACACGCACAATACAATAATGAATAAACCCAAACCGTTTGGATGTGAGAAAACTCTATAAAAAAAACTACATCAATTGCAATAATAATCTTTGAGCTTAACAGGTTGATTCTTAACTCTCAAACTTGGCTCTCTAACATTTGCAAACTCATGAGCACACTTCCTTGAGGCAAAAGCCTTATTAGCACCATCACTCACAACAGAAGCAGAACCACACCCTTCAATCTTTAACCACTCACGTGTTTCAGTTTCATAACATTTACACACACAATTGGTACTCCACCATTTTCCATCAGACAATTAAAAAAAAATACTTCTGATGCAAACTATGCTCTTGGGATCGGACAACTTGGAATGTCCTTTGTGTTGCATGGTACCTAACTTAATTCTTACAAAATTGCCTACGTTAAATTTCTGAGGTTCTCTAAGCAGTTTGTCATTATGTCTCTGTTCATAAGAATCCTGATAATTTTTAACTTTACTCCTTATGACACTATAATCAACCCACTTCCTTCCGCACTTACCCATCCATGCTGGTACCACAATGGAACAAGGAACCCTGCCTTTTCAGCAAACAAAATGGAGTTTCCCCCGTGCCGCTATGGGGAGTGGTCCTATAACTCCATAACATTTTCTTAACTAAACCTTTCCACTCTGATTGATTGTGAACAGCCATATGAATGCACTCCCCTAGAACCCTGTTAAAGCATTCAATTAAACCATTACCGCGAGGATGATAAGTTGGAGTCCTTAAGTGTTTAATTCCCCATACTTTAAGAAACTTGCAAAACTCATTTGAAATAAATTGAGGTCCGTTATCAGATATTATCTCAGTAGGACAGCCTTCTCTGCGGAATATTTCTTCACAGAAATCAATAACAGTATCTGCCTTGACCTCACGTAGAAAAATGACCTCAGGCCATTTGGAAAATTAGTCCATTAACACAATTGCAAATCTGCTTCCCACCCCCAGAATTTCAAAAGGGCCACAAATGTCAATCGCTAACCTTTCCCAAACCTGTTTTGGCCAACCCATATGATGAACAGCAGTTTCTTGAAAAACATGAGTTTTGTCACTCCGGGAACATTCAATACAATTCCTCACAAATCTCTCAATTTCCCTGTCCATCCCAGGCCACCAGAAATCTTCCCCGGCCTTCCTTTTCATTGCTGACATGCCCCCATGACCTTCATGTAACAAATGCATCAATCTAGACCTCATGGAGCTAGGAACAATTAGCTTATCACTTCTTCTCAAAACACCATCCATAACAGACAACTCATTCCAAACTTCTTTGTATGGAAGTAAATCTTTATGGGTTTTCCAACCACAGGCCAATGAACGACTTCCAATGACATTTTTCAAAACAATATCATCAGAAACAGCTAATTTCCAATTGGCTTCATCAATAGCTTGACAAGTTTCCTCTACCATCGCCACTACCCACTCTTCCGTGTCCGCATCTTCTTCATTGCAACCATCCTTATCAACAGGCAGACGCGACATACAATCCGCATTCACATTTCTCACACCAGGTACATACTTGATATTAAAATCATACTCTTGTAACCGATATATCCACTTAGTAATTTGCGGGGTGGCTTTTGCAACTAATGCTGTTGAAAAAATATCAATCAACGGTTTATGATCGGTATGTAAATCAAATTTCCAACCCCAGACAAAATTTCGGAAATGTTGCACCCCCACCCACACGCCAATGCCTCTTTCTCAATGGTGGAATACGTGCTCTCAGCCCCTTTAAGTATCCTAGAGGCAAATGCAATTACTCTTTCTTAACCCTGATGATTTTGCATTAAAATGGCACCTAAGCCATAACCACTGGCATCCGTTACAACAATACATTTGTCATTCGTGTTAAATGGTTTTAAAGAGGTAGCGTTGGAAACTGCCTTTTTTACTTCCTCAAAAGCCCTCTGACATTTGTCTGACCACAGAAATTCAACTTTTTTCTTCATAAATTCACGCAATGGAAAAACGCAATCTGAAAATATTGTAAATCAACCTAGAGTAATATTCCGCCAAACCAAGGAAGGATCTCAATTGGTCTTTATTCAATGGAACAGGTGCTTTCTCCAAATCATCCACTAATTTAACCCTGGGTTTAATACCTTCTTGGTTCAGGGTATGTCCAAGATAATCTACCTCAGGTTGACAAAATGTACATTTGCTTAGACTGATAGTTAGACCAGCTTGTTCTAACTTTTCCAAAACTGATGTCAATATCTCATTGTTTTCCTCTTTGTTTCTGCGCCACACAAGAATGTCGTCCTGAAATACTAGATTGTTGGAAATGCCCTTGAGTATACCCTGCATTATTCGTTGGAAAACTGCCGAAGCAGATGCCAAACCAAATGGCATGCGCAAAAACTGGTAAGCATCTTCTGGCGTGATAAAAGAGGTTAAGTGCTTTGATTCTGGTTGAAGAAGGACCTGGTGATAAGCACTCGATAAGTCCAAAGTAGAAAAAAAAATTGCATTGTCAACAGTGGCCAACATATCATTTATGTGGGGTAGGGGATAACGGTCAAACCAAATGCTCTCATTCACATCTCTCAAATCCACACACATGCGGATACAACCATTCGGTTTGCGTGCGATCACAATGGGACTAAGCCATTCTGAGGCCTCTATTGGCTCTATAATACCCTCTTTGCATAGTCTATCTAATTCATTCTTTAAAGGAGCCCTCAACGCCAAAAGCACATTCCGTACTTTGTGTACCTTCAGAATGATACGATGCCTAAATTTTTTCAAACAACCTAATTGTTCCTTAAAGAGACTGGGAAATTTTGACACCCACAGACCAACATGGTGATCTTCAGATAGCAGTACTTGTGAAGGATGATTTGGGTTTAACATGATGTCTAAAGCTTTTTGTTCCCTCTACCCTAAAAGTGATTTACCTTTTTCCACAACATACAGTTTGGCTTCTGTTACCCTATCCTTAAATTTGATTTTGGACACAAAATATCCTATGACTGGTATTCTTTGCCCACAGTACCCTACCGGATTGACATCCGGTTTTGTAAGATGCATGGAACCTAAGTCCGACCACCCTTGTTTGCTGATCATGGTGAAAGGAGAGCATGAATCAGCCCACATCACAATTCTAATGTCATCAACAAAAATATCACATTTAGGAGGATTATAGTTTTCACTATTATCAATGCCATCCACTTCGTCAATCATGTAAACCTCAACATCGCTCTCACCATCTTCATTGCAATTCTCTTCATCAATTGCATTTATGGCGGGTTTTGGTTGAAATGCATTAGGAGATTGTTAGACGGGGACCTGGAGGGTCGGCCGAGCACAAGGGGAGAGGCCTCCGGTGAGGGCCGTCTCCAGCGAGCGTACAGACAAGTAACTTCCCCCCCACAGATGGACACCACACGAAGATCAGTTCAACACCTTTTATAGGCAATTCTTTGAGTAAGGTGGTACGATACAAGGAGATCAGGACACGATGATCCTCTCAATTCTAGTCTCTATTAGGGGGAGGGGGTAGCGGGACAGTCTTGGTACCTACAGGTACTGAGGTGAAACGGTGGTAGCTCACAATCCTCGAGCTCGGCGTTCGGACGGGTCAGACCGCGGCAGCGCCAGCAGGTCCCGAAGAGGTCGTAGGTGGCAACGGGCCGCGGCAGCGTCAGCAGGTCCCGAAGAGGTCGTAGGTGGCAACGGGCCGCGGCAGCGCCAGCAGGTCCCAACGAGGATGACGGTTACAACGGGCCGCGGCAGCGCCAGCAGGTCCCACGAGGATGAACGGTGCAGAAGGCCGCGGCAGCGCCAGCAGGCAGGACAATAGTTCACAAGGCAGGGCTGCGGCAGCGCCAGCAGTCCGTCGAGGATGAGTTCTTCTCGGTGTCTCTCGACTCCAGGATACAACTGCCTTCCTGCTCTGGGGCTGCCTCAGTTATAGGTCTGGCGCCCTTTGATGTCCGGACCCTCGCACTGGGAGGTCGGGAGGTCCGGGATGAGGGAGTCCAGACACCCAGCAGGGGGGTGGAGCCAGCACCCGGGGAGGCTGGGGGCGATCGGCACCTGGCGGGGGAGAGCCATCGACACTTCTTTCTCCCATTAACCTGCCAAGTGGTCCGTTCACCTCCTGGATGGATGGTGGTGCCGGGATGTCGGGGCCCGGCCAGGCCCAGGGTTGGGGTCGAGCCGAGGCCACGCGGCCGCGTGGTGCAGTGTCCAAGATGGCGGCTGGGCCGGGCAATGGGGTCGACGGGGGCCTGGGCCCGTGGCACAGAGATATCCGGGAGCAGGCGTCCCGGAGGGGGACGGGTTGCGGGTTGTTTCTGCGGGTAGCACCCGGAGAGCCGATGTCTGGGCCCTGTCATGCGGGGAGGGAGCGAGCCCTTCGTGGGGCCTGTCCAACATGCGTCCCCCCCAGCTGAAGGCGGGGAGAGTCACCCATCCTCTTGGGGACTCTCCTCGTCGAGGCGGAAAAAGCGGGACAGGCCGTCCGCGTTGGCGTGGTCTTGGCCAGGGCGATGCTCCACAGTGAAGTCCATCCCCTGCAGGGAGATGGACCATCGCAATAGTTTGGGGTTCTCTCCCCGCATTTGCATTAGCCATTGCAGGGGCCGATGATCTGTTTGTACCCGGAAGTGGGTTCCGAAGAGGTAAGGCCGGAGCTTCTTGAGGGCCCATACTACTGCGAAGGCCTCTCGCTCAATGGTGCTCCAGCGCTGTTCTCGGGGCAGGAGGCGTCTGCTGAGGAAGGCCACTGGTTGGTCGACTCCCTCGGGGTTCAGTTGGGAGAGGACGGCCCCGATGCCATGGTCTGAGGCATCCGTCTGGACGATGAACTCACGGCTGTAGTCGGGGGCCTGGAGCACAGGAGCGGTGCACATGGCGGCTTTCAGCCTCTCGAAGGCCGCTTGACAGTCGGGAGTCCAGTTGACGGTTTTTGGGTTGGTCTTGGATGTGAGTTCCGTGAGGGGCCGAACAATGCTGCCATAGTCCTTCACGAACCGCCGATAGTATCCGGTGAGCCCCAAGAAGGCTCGGACCTCGGTTTGAGTTACGGGGGGCCGCCAGGACTGGATGGCAGCGATCTTGAGCTGGAGGGGGGCCACCAGACCGCTCCCCACTTGGTGTCCGAGGTAGGTCACGGACCCCTGGCCTATTTGGCACTTGCTGGCCTTGATTGTGAGGCCGGCCTGTTGGAGGGCCTGCAGGACCCCTCGGAGGTGGCGGAGGTGGTCTGACCAGTGGCGGCTATACACCGCGATGTCGTCCAGGTAGGCGGCGCTGAACTCCTCGAGGCCCGCCAATACCTGGTTCACAAGTCGTTGAAACGTGGCTGGAGCGTTTTTCATGCCGAAGGGCATCACTCTGAAATGGTAGTGTCCATCCGGGGTGGAGAAAGCGGATCGTTCTTGTGCCCTGGGGGTGAGGCCGATCTGCCAGTAGCCCGCCGTCAGGTCGAAGATGCTTAGGTAGCGGGCCGCCCCCATGCGGTCAACTAACTCGTCGGCTCGGGGGATGGGGTGAGCGTCGGTTCGGGTGACAGCGTTCAGACCCCGATAGTCGACGCAGAACCGGAGCTCGGGTGTGGTGCCCGGGGCCGCCGCTTTGGGGACCAGTACAACCGGGCTGGCCCAGGGGCTGTCCGAGGGTTCGATGACTCCGAGGGCGAGCATCTTGGAGACTTCTTCTTGGATGCAGGTGCGTACCCGATCTGGTACTCGGTACGGCCGGTGTCGGATAGGAGGACTGTCGCCGGTGTCCACGTCGTGCAGGCACCAGGGGGTGACCCCGGGTGTGAGGGAGAATAGGCGTGCAAATTGCAGCAGGAGGGCCCGACAGTCTTGGCGCTGCTCCGGGGTCAGGGCCTCGGAGAGTTGGACCCCGTCCACTGAACCATCTTTTTCCCCGGTCCCCAGCAGGTCAGGGAGGGGCTCGGAGTCCTCTTCAGCTCCACTGTCTGTGGCCATCAGCAGGCTGAGCTCCGAGCGCACGAAGTGGGGTTTGAGTCTGTTGGCGTGGAGGACCCGGAGGGGGTTCCGGGGGGATTCCATGTCGATGAGGTAGGTGACGGGGCTCTTACGCTCGATCACCTTGAAGGGCCCCGTCCACTTGTCCTGTAAGGCACAGGGTTCGATGGGGGACATCACCCACACCTGCTGGCCAGGCTCGAATTCGATGGAGGAGGCATGTTGATCGTACCACTTCTTCATGTCCTCCTGACTGGCCTCAAGATTGGCTTTGGTGAGCTCTCTGAATCGCCGGGTCTGATTACGGAGGGTCAGGAGGTACTTGTAGACGTCTGGAGGGGTCTTCAGGGGGGCCATTTCCCACTCCTCCTTAACTAGGCTGAGAGGCCCGCGAACAGGGTGTCCGTACAGGAGTTCGAAGGGGCTGAAGCCGAGGGACTTCTGGGGGACTTCTCGGTAGGCGAAGAGGAGGCACGGTAGTAGCACGTCCCACTGGCGGCGTAGGGGTTCTTCCAGCCCCATGATCATCCCCTTGAGAGTGCGGTTGAATCGCTCGACCAGTCCGTTTCCTTGCGGGTGATAGGGGGTTGTGAATCGGTAGGTGACTCCGCACTGTTGCCATAGGGATTTCATATATTTTGAAATAAAGTTCGTGCCCCTGTCACTGACGACCTCCCTGGGGAAGCCCACTCGAGAGAAGATCCCCATTAAGGCTCGCCCTACCACTGGTGCTGTTACAGTTCGAAGGGGAACCGCCTCAGGATAGCGGGTGGCGTGGTCAACCAGGACCAGGATGAAGCGATGCCCTTGTGCTGTTCGGGGGTCCAGGGGCCCCACAATGTCTATTCCCACCCTTTCGAACGGGGTGGTCACCACGGGGAATGGTTGCAGGGGGGCCTTGAGTTTGCGGCCGCTCTTCCCGCTGGCCTGGCAGGTCGGGCAGGACCGGCAGTGGTTGGAGACGTCATTTCTCATCCTAGGCCAGTAAAAGTGAGTCACCAGGCGGTTGTATGTTTTGTCTTGCCCCAAGTGTCCAGCCAGGGGGACATCATGGGCCAGGTTCAAAAGGAAGTCTCTGAAGCGGAGGGGCACCACCAGCACTCGACTGGTCCCCAGCTCCGCTACTCTTTGTTCGCTGTACAGCAGGTCATTGTCCCAATAGATCCAGTGGGCCCCTGCGGTGTCTCCTGCGCTCTGGGCGAGCGCTTGCTGTCGCAGGCCCTCGAGGGAGGGACAGGTCTTTTGCTCTTGCCGGAATTGTTCTTGGGTGGGCCCCCCTTCCTGACGCCACTGAGCCAGGTCCGGAAGGTCTTGGGGCTGAGCGGGCTCTTCTTATGTCTGTTCCGGGGTGTCGGTAGGGATGGAGTCTCCCTCCGGAGCGATCGGGGGAGGAGGTGCAGGCCATGCGGGTTCTTCAGATCTAGGGATGGTGTCGGCGGTCATGGACCGGGTTGTTATGCACGCCCAGCCCGGGAGGCCTAACATCCCCAGGTGCTCTCTTCTTTCAACGGCTGCCCACGGGGAACTCTCGAGATCGTTCCCCAGGAGGCAGTCCACGGAGGCATCGTCGCGGACAGTCACTTTTAGCATCCCGGACACTCCTCCCCATTCGAAGGGGACGCAGGCCATCCGACACAGGCTCTCCGAATTGTCGGCCGATCGGACGGGGCAAAGAACATTTGGCAGGATTTGTTCTGGGGTCACCAGGTGACAACGGACGGCCGTCACACTGGCCCCTGTGTCACGCAGGGCTTCGGCCTTACGCCCATTTATGTTCACCCACTGGCTGTACTTCCTGATGTTGGCTGGTAGGGGAGCCCGCGGGATCAGGTCTCTCCCCCCTAGGCAGGCCAGGGTCATGGCGGCAGGTTCCCACTCGGGCTGCTCCTGCTCGTAATCTTCAGGCTCCTCGGAGACTTGCTCTTCTCCTAGGGCGGCGGCAGCCACCTGGCGGGGCCCGGGGGTCTGGTTCTTTGGCAGGTCGGGTCACTGGCATAGTGGCCGACTCACTGGCATCGATGACACGTAATGTTGGCTCGGAACCCCGGGCGCATCGGGGGGTTGCCCCGGCCGGCCGGGGGCGGGGTGTAGTTCGTGGGAGCGACCGGGGCGGCGTCTCTGCCCCGGCCCGGGCCTCCTCCTCCTCCTCGGGGACGATGATGACCTTGGTTGGGTCTGTTCTGCTCATTGGGCCCACTTCGGGCCACTCGGGTGCTCTCCCATCGGTCAGCCTCGGCGGCGAGCTGCCGTGGGTCAGTCAATTTACTGTCGAGAAGGTGCTGCCTGAGCTCGACGAAGCAGTTGTTGGAGAGGTGCTCCCACACAATGAGGTTGAAGAGCTGTTCGTAGGTGGTTACGTTGCTACCCTTGATCCATCCCTCGAAAGCTCGGCTGAAATAGTTCACATATTCTATCCAGGTTGTACCCGGGATGCGGGTGCAGTTGCGGAACCTCTGGCGGTACATCTCGGACGTCAGCCCATATCGACTGAGGAGGGCGGCCTTCATGTGGTCATAGGACGTCATTTGATGGTCCGGAAGCTGCAGCAGGGCATCACGGCCTTCATTGACGAATCTCCCCCATAGACCGGCCCCCCAGTCACTTCGAGCGATCCGGTGGGCAGTCATGGCGATCTCGTAGGCCTTGAACCACTGCTGTATGTCGTCGTTCCGGACATATTCCCGGACCACATCTTTGGGGATGTGGACCTTCTGTTCGGTAGTACCGGGGGGCGCGGTTGCTCGGGCACCCCTAGGTCTTTGTTCTGTTTGCGCATCTCTATCTCCGCTAGCTTGCACTCGTGTTCGTATGTCAGTCTTTTTTCTTCGAGTTCTCTCTGTCTCTGCTTCTCCTCTCGCTCTTCTTGGAGCCGTAAGTGTTCTAAGTTCATCTTTTGTTCTGCCAGTTTCAATTCTCCGTCTAATTTGAGCCGTGCCAGCTCTAACTCGTGAAGTCTATTTTTCTCTCGTTCTCGGATCTCTTCCCGGGAGAGATCCGTTCTCCTTTCTTCTGTCAGGGTGGTGTTTGTTTCCGGGGCTTCGAGGTCCCGGGGTCCGGCGGTATTTGTCTCTGCCCAGGATTCTAGGGCGTGTTTGAAGTCCTCTTTCGTGCTCAGACCGGTGGTAGCAATGCCTAGTTCTATGCAAAATTGTTTTAGCTCTCGGTGGTTGTACTCTTCCAGTTTTTCCATCTGGAATTTCTCTGCAGATCCGCTCTCTCTGGTCGTCATTGTGGATTAGTCGTAGGGTGAGTTACTCTCTGTACGGTACGCGTTGGTTCGGATCGCGCCGCTGGCCACCAATGTTAGACGGGGACCTGGAGGGTCGGCCGAGCACAAGGGGAGAGGCCTCCGGTGAGGGCCGTCTCCAGCGAGCGTACAGACAAGTAACTTCCCCCCCACAGATGGACACCACACGAAGATCAGTTCAACACCTTTTATAGGCAATTCTTTGAGTAAGGTGGTACGATACAAGGAGATCAGGACACGATGATCCTCTCAATTCTAGTCTCTATTAGGGGAAGGGGGTAGCGGGACAGTCTTGGTACCTACAGGTACTGAGGTGAAACGGTGGTAGCTCACAATCCTCGAGCTCGGCGTTCGGACGGGTCAGACCGCGGCAGCGCCAGCAGGTCCCGAAGAGGTCGTAGGTGGCAACGGGCCGCGGCAGCGCCAGCAGGTCCCGAAGAGGTCGTAGGTGGCAACGGGCCGCGGCAGCGCCAGCAGGTCCCAACGAGGATGACGGTTACAACGGGCCGCGGCAGCGCCAGCAGGTCCCACGAGGATGAACGGTGCAGAAGGCCGCGGCAGCGCCAGCAGGCAGGACAATAGTTCACAAGGCAGGGCTGCGGCAGCGCCAGCAGTCCCAACGAGGATGACGGTTACAACGGGCCGCGGCAGCGCCAGCAGGTCCCACGAGGATGAACGGTGCAGAAGGCTGCGGCAGCGCCAGCAGGCAGGACAATAGTTCACAAGGCAGGGCTACGGCAGCGCCAGCAGTCCGTCAAGGATGAGTTCTTCTCGGTGTCTCTCGACTACAGGATACAACTGCCTTCCTGCTCTGGGGCTGCCTCAGTTATAGGTCTGGCGCCCTTTGATGTCCGGACCCTCGCACTGGGAGGTCGAGAGGTCCGGGATGAGGGAGTCCAGACACCCAGCAGGGGGGTGGAGCCAGCACCCGGGGAGGCTGGGGGCGATCGGCACCTGGCGGGGGAGAGCCATCGACACTTCTTTCTCCCATTAACCTGCCAAGTGGTCCGTTCACCTCCTGGATGGATGGTGGTGCCGGGATGTCGGGGCCCGGCCAGGCCCAGGGTTGGGGTCGAGCCGAGGCCACGCGGCCGCGTGGTGCAGTGTCCAAGATGGCGGCTGGGCCGGGCAATGGGGTCGACGGGGGCCTGGGCCCGTGGCACAGAGATATCCGGGAGCAGGCGTCCCGGAGGGGGACGGGTTGCGGGTTGTTTCTGCGGGTAGCACCCGGAGAGCCGATGTCTGGGCCCTGTCATGCGGGGAGGGAGCGAGCCCTTCGTGGGGCCTGTCCAACAGAGATTTGCAAACTCTAGAATAATGTCCTAACCTTTTGCATTTGTAACATCTGCTTTTAGCAGCAGGACAGTGAACAGCATCTGACGAATGTCTATTGCTTCCACATCTATAACAGAGTTTGTTTACCATTGTAGGATACATTTTCTTCTTTTCACCTTTAACCTCATTTGCAATCACGTTTTTAGTGGATTTGTCTGATATTTTGCACACTTTCGTAGATCCATTCTCACCTTTGGAATCTGGAACAGCTAGTTCTTTAGCATACAGTGACATATTTTCAATACGTTTGGCGATGGTAATAGCTTTTTCTAAAGTGGGATCAATTAAATCCAAAAGCTTTTCCTGAATATTTTTGTTATTTGTGGCATTTATCATTTGATCTCTTATAATTTCATCCCTCAAATCCTTAAACTTACAAGTAATAGCTAATCGTCTCAATGCGGATACATATTGCTCAATTTTTTCACCCTGAACCTGTTTTCGTGAGAAAAATGTATGCCTCTCCACCACGATGCTCAATTTTTTGCCGTAGTTTTCCTCTAACATAACCAACGCAGTTTTAAAAGAGTCTTCATCAATAACATCTCCAGAACCTTCAGAGTCACTCCTGGGAAGTTGAATTGGTTTAGGTAAAGTTTTTAAGACATTGCGTCCTTCAACTCCAAGGTGATGTTTTAAAATCGCTAACTTCCTGTTAGCCACGTAATCTTCCCCACCAATTGCCTCTAAGTAGGTGGTGAAAGATTCTTTCCAGTCTTCCCACGACATACATGGAGAACCAGGGTCCTGAAGAAACGTGGGAGGAGGAGAAATTACCTGTGATGACATGTTAACCGTTGGTTAATATGCAAATTAATGATCAACAAAGGTATAAATCTGTGGGTTTTTGCAAACACCTACAAGTACACCATAAATGAACAAAGATTAAATTGCCAAATATGTGAAATCATTAAAAATAACCACAGAATACATGTACTACACTAAAAAAAACTACGAGAAAACTCCTTATACAGCTGAATGTAAAGCTGTTCGAAAATGAATGAAAGTGTCTCCAAACGATCTGTTTTTTTTCCTTACACAATGTGGTTGGCAAAATAACTTGAATGAAACCGGCGAAAAACGATAAATTTATATTTCCTTACACAACATGGTTGGCAAAATAACTTGTATGAAACTGGACTGTAGCGTATCCAAAACGCCAACCAAGATGGTGGCACCTTTGCGTGACCCTTGAACGCGTTGTTGTCACGTAGAGACGTCCTGACGATGCGCGCAGTTGCAGAGAGAGAGAGTTTGCGCTAGGGAAATGCACTTCGTTCGCGTGCGTGTTCTTGGTTCTTGGTTCGCGTTGTTAGTCACTTGGGTTCTGTAAAGACACACGTGCCCTATTCAAAAAATGCACTAAGGTGCATGCAGAAACCACCGCAATTGTGAATCAGTCTTTTGGGCCCAAAACAATCCACTAGACGATTGCACCGAAAATACGTTGTCTTCTTACAGCGCTGTATGATGCATCCAAAAGGCTCCACAAACAAACACCCTTCTTCGGAACGGTTGATGAAACAACACAGCTGCCTTCAACCACACGTAAGTAATGAAAACAAATTACTTACAAAGTTCGATGGTGTTTGTTTTTCTTTTCCTTCTATTGATGATATGAGCCACTGCTGGGGTTCTTCGAATATGAATAATTCCAAGGAAATATAACGAAACTTGGAGAAAAAGAAATTCTTGCTCCAGGATAAATCCACACAAACTTCTTTAATCTTCAGTGATGATAATCATCCCATCCTCTGTCGCCATTTGTAAAGACAGGACATCCAAGAAGATTATGTATAAGTTTATAGAAGTAATATGGAGCAACCCTCAATAGTTGTCTCCTCCAGCAACATCAGCTTCTCTCTACTGGACTCCACAGCCCGGATTCCAATAGTGGAAGCTTGAGGTTGCCTGACAACTGTCGCTAAGGTAAGTAAACAATACATGAAATACAACAGTAACCAAGATGGTTAGTCCCATTCAAAGGGGTTCTCAATTTGATGGTTATATAAAATATAAAACATGGCCTGAGTGCTTAAATGCCGCTTACAATCGCACCCCGATAGGACAGGTTATCAGGATGAAGGACAAACACAAATATTAGTGAGTCACCCTAAAAGGGTTTAAAAAGGACAAACTTAACTATCTGAAAAAAGAAATTAATAAGAACTAGCTGTATGTGCGTCTCGAACGTACCTAAAAAGTCTAGGGTGGAAGAAGTGTCAGGGGTGCTGATTTCAACTATTTACATTTTTGCAAGTTAGTGATGTTGTCATTTACAGGTGATTCACTCAGACACTAAATAGATGAGTATGCTGTATTTCAGCCCTAACAGCACACATCTGGTCAAAATATAGATGTGCTAACTATAACATGCGCCCCGCCATGCACAGCTTATGACCGACCTCACATATTACTTCAGTCATGACATGGTCTATGACATCATTTATGACATCACTGTGTCACTGTGACATCTTGTATGGCGGGAAGCTTGCGAAATCGTAGAGTCATAAAATACATTTTAAAGTATTGTATAGTGTTCTTTTTGTTCTGTTCACTTAGCGTTTAATACTAATCTATTATATGATCTCGCTATATACCAACATCGAACATCAAATTGAGCTACAAGCTTGCAGGCACTTTTTAGGGAAAAGCAATATCCAATATCAACAGCACAATGAAATGCTAATTGAGATGATTATGCATTGTCTGTACAAGAACATTTTTTTATTCAATAAACAGATTTACAAACAAATCAAAGGCACTGAGATCTTACAGGGTTCAAAGAAAATTTTAAAAAAGCCTGAGAGTCTCGAAAAAATAAGACTAATAACATACAGTGCGGAGGCAAACAATCGAACAAAAATAATCAACAGACACTGGGGAATATTACAACTGGATCCCACACTAGCTGCAATATTTGGAGACCATCCCAATATTGCTTACAGGAGAACGAGGAACATAGGGGATAAACTAAAACACAGCCATTTCAAAGCAACACAGCCACAATCATGGACACAAGTGCAAGGCTTTTGACCATGTAAACAATGCAAGTCATGTCTCATTCCGATACACCAAAAAGAAATTGCATTAAATAACAGAACAAAGTGGAAAATCAAACAACACATCATCTGCAAAAGAAAATTTGTAATCTACATTGTGGAATGCCTCTGCAGCCTAAAATATATTGGCAGCCCCACTTGTGAGGTCAAAAAGAGAATCCTGGAGCATGTCAGAGCGACAAAGAACAATGACCGCGCAAACGCAATTGCAAAACACATGGAAAGAGCTCACAATAGCAGATGGGAAGATCTGAGATTTTATGCCATAGAACAGATACCCGCATCTGAAAGGGGAGGCATTTGTGAAAAACTCCTCCGGCAAAAAGAGTCAAAGCACATAGTAACATTGAGAATACTCAGCCCAAGGGGTTTCAACCAGAACAAAGAGCTCTTTGTACACCTTTAAATTCCTGGAGAGCCATCAGGAAATTAAATCCGTGACCAAGAAGGTGTGGAATCACTCCAGAAGAACAAATGCAAAAGGAACATGAGCTCACTAGAGAGCAATAAATAAATACTGGAAAACTAACGCATAGGGGTTAAAAAACACACAGGAAAGGAGAAGACCAGCATAAGAAAAGTACTGAATCACCACGGAATGATCGCACATATGGAAAACAAAATGCCTTGACAATCCTATTTCGAACAAAGCTCACCAAGGAGAATGATTGACTATTGACAAGGCAATATGTAACAACAACAAAAGAGTGTTCCTGTTCTGGTTCAGGTGGAAAAAGGGCACAGAGCACAAGGAAACAACAAAGCCCAATAGGTTTGTTAGGAAAGCCCTCACTCACCGACCTGGTCGGTGACTTGCTTCATCATCGGGCCCCACCGGGTGTGACCGAATGTCACCCCGGTGTGCTTCGACGCCAGAGTTACTGCGGAGCTGGTTTTCGTGATGGGAGGGCTATGTGGAAAATTACGTGAATAGTGTCAAGTGGTGAGATTAAAATTGCCTTGTATGTGTCAAAAATTTAATTTTAATCAAAGACCATCAAGGGCAAGGTTAAAAAATGTGTAGGTGAGTAGAGCCAACTAATTGGATGGTCTTACTCCCTCTAGCATTAAGTGAATATGTGAATGGTCGACATGGACATGTTTCAGCCGGTGTGGTATCATTAACCTGGCATTCGTCAGGACCTATGGTGTTAAACCTCGGCGGTATGGGCACTCTAAGGCCCACCCTACCAGAGGGCTTGAAAGTTAAAAGATCTGTGAAGTGCACAAAAACACAGAGGCGGGCTTCACCACCCGAAGGTAGGACGCACACACCTCCAGCCTCTAAAATTTAGAGACTAAAAATAAAAAGGCACTTCACCAGGGATGAAAATCCACCCCATAGACCGCGGGAGGGAGGGGACGGCGCATTTGGCACATCGCCCACGGCGTCCGTCTCCTGCAGATAAGCCTACACGCCCTCAGGACCGGGTCTCGTCGACGAGACCCGGTCCTGAGGGCGTGTAGGCTTATCTGCAGGATCTTTTAACTTTCAAGCCCTCTGGTAGGGTGGGCCTTAGAGTGCCCATACCGCCGAGGTTTAACACCATAGGTCCTGACGAATGCCAGGTTAATGATACCACACCGGCTGAAACATGTCCATGTCGACCATTCACATATTCACTTAATGCTAGAGGGAGTAAGACCATCCAATTAGTTGGCTCTACTCACCTACACATTTTTTAACCTTGCCCTTGATGGTCTTTGATTAAAATTAAATTTTTGACACATACAAGGCAATTTTAATCTCACCACTTGACACTATTCACGTAATTTTCCACATAGCCCTCCCATCACGAAAACCAGCTCCGCAGTAACTCTGGCGTCGAAGCACACCGGGGTGACATTCGGTCACACCCGGTGGGGCCCGATGATGAAGCAAGTCACCGACCAGGTCGGTGAGTGAGGGCTTTCCTAACAAACCTATTGGGCTTTGTTGTTTCCTTGTGCTCTGTGCCCTTTTTCCACCTGAACCAGAACAGGAACACTCTTTTGTTGTTGTTACATATTATAATTTGGGGACTAAGAGTGTTCACGACTCTCCCTCTCTCTCTTATTGTTTGTAAATATTGACAAGGCAAGTCATGTCTTCAATAAGACTCACTAGGGAGAGCATTAAATGCTTGAATCCTAACACCGCGCTTTATTGAAAAGGCTCACTAGGGAGAGTATTCATTGGCTGAATCCTAACTCTGTGTTTGTATGTAATCAAATGGCAAGTTTAATTGAACTAAATGCATTACAAAAATCATGAGAAAAAACAAAATGTTGTTCAAACATGCCTCTCTTAAACTTTTTAAACTAAGCACAACTGGGCAGCTCTTTGCACTTTATTTAGCATCGATCACTTAAAAGCACTGTGCAACTTATAAACACGCTGAACTACATAGATCACAATGCCCCATTTAAAATAAACCGAAAGTAATTGTTTCTAATGGAAATAAATGATGCCCAATATTATTGTAACATTATCCCATGATCTAGGAACAAGTAACCGGACCGAAATGCATTGGGCATGGCAATAGCCTCTTTACATCAATAACATTTCCTGAACTGGAATCCTGAGTGAGTGCGGTCCAGTCTTTGCCTTGACAAACGTGTGTGTGTGTGCAGGTGTGTAGGTGTGTGTGTAGGTGTGTAGGTGTGTGTGTGTGTGTAGGTGTGTGTGTGTGTGTGTGTGTGTGTGTGTGTGTATATAGATAGATAGATAGATAGATGGATAGATAGATAGATAGATAGATAGATCAAAAGAGCAGTCCTGTCTGCTATCAATGGGGAACTGAGCAGGTGCGGACCTCTTCCCCAAACCAAATCACGGTCTTCAATAACAAGCCATCAATACACCAAATCGTGTGAGCAGTGGAGTGGAGTTATTCAACAATCATCGAACAAGTGTTCTCCATGACGCGTTTCGCTCCGCGGATGGAGCTTGATCACATGACGCGCCTGAACAGGTGTGCAAATTTTAAGCAAGTTAAAAGCCCAATCAGCCAAAGAAACACGGATGAAGGGCAAAAATGTGACAGATTACACAGCACCACATTTTACCAAATGATAATGAGAGGATATAAAATAAACAGGAAATAATCATAATACACTGAATAAGAGCATAGTGCTCGAATCACAAACTCATATTTAAAACGGAAAGTTAGCAAATGGTGGCAAGTGCCCCATGTAGGATCATAACTGAAAGACAAATTCATCATAGTAACAGAATAGCGAAACAAAAAAAGGGTATGAGAATAAAGTGCCAGTGCATGAACTTCATGAATACTCATATTTAGTCTGCTATGAGATAATGAGTTTAAAGTGCAAGTGCATTACAGATGTTACTATATATATATATATATATATATATATATTACCTACTGGCGGTCGCCAGTAGGTAGTTATAGTTAGAACCTATTTTACATAGGAAAAGCATTTTTTGATTTGCTAATAACTTTGGCTTCCTTTGACGAATCTTTGCTAAATTCTCCAAAAAAAGGTCTATATAGGTCAGCTCATATCCTGAAAGTTTGGGGGTGATTCGTTAAGCGGGGGCTGAGGAAAAAAGGGGGAGTCCCAAAAAGTGTTTTCTCCATGTTAATTTCCATAGGAAACTTTAGCCAAGGCTCCAGCCCTAACTGCTGAACGGAATTACACCAAATTTGGCAAAAGGGTAGGGCTTGGTTCAGAAAGCAGCCGTTTGTGAAATGGTGTAAATCCGTTCAGTAGTTGCTGAGAAAAATATATATATATATATCAATATCTAGTGCAGCAGTGGGTTCGCGACCCCTCCCGACCACAAGCTTCATTCTAATTGGCTGCCAACACTCCAAACCAGGAAGTGTTGGCTGCCATCTTGTGACTGGGTAGAACAGTCACAAGAAAACAGTAGAAAAAGATTTAAAAAGAAGAAAAGGGGACAGAGTAGAAACACCCTGACCCCCTAGGCCTTCTCAGGGGGTCCCACAAGGACCCCCAAGGCCAAAAAAAGAAAAACATTTTTTTTTAAATTTCGGAGGAATTCGAACTGGGGTCGGGTTCGCGGCCCCTCCTGACCACGAGCTTCATTCTAATTGGCTGCCAACACTCCAAACCAGGAAGTGTTGGCAGCCATCTTGTGACAAGAAAACAGTACAAAATTTTTTTTTAAATTTAAAAAAGAAGAAAATGGGGCAGGGTAGAAACACCCTGAACCACTAGTCCTGCTCAGGGGGGTCCAGTCAAATTCACGCTGGGGTCGCGAATCCCGCCCCAAAAAAAAAAAACCTGAAGCGTGGGCTCCCACGCTTCATTTAATTGAGGCCCCCGGGTGGGCCAGGCCACGGGGGCATTGCCCAAAAATATTAGCGGAGGCCCGCAGGGGACCCCGCAGCCCCGGGGACCGCCACCGGCCCAGGTCTTATTACAATGTATGTGGAGGGCACTACGGATCCCCACAGCCCCGGGGACCGTCACATTCCCAGGGCTGTAAGGAAAAGAAGCGTGGAAGGGACCCAAACCCCCCACGCTGCCTCGGGGACCGTCACCTCCCTGGGTCTTTGATACTAAACTGCGGGGGCCCACGGTCCCCCCGCAGCCGCGGTGACCGCCACCTCCCCAGGGCTCTTTAGTTTAATTTTAAAATATGTGTGGGGGTGTTTGAGCCCCCCACACGCCCCAGGGCCCTCCACCTCCCCAGGGCAATCTATATTTAAATTTGGGGGTACATTCCGGACCCCCAGGCCCCGGGGACAACCACCTCCCCGGGGCTCTGAAATGTTGGAAAGTGGGCCTGGAGCCTTAGATGGCCCTGCATGTTAGCAGCTCCCCATATGGAAAAGCATTGCCGGCTCCAGCGGGGAGCCAGCAGGGTCCGTGCGGGCATTGGGGCTCCCCCACGGTCCACAACGGTGTGCCCAGGCCCAGGGGGATGGGGTCCCCGGGGCCAGAAGTGGCCCGAGAGGGGGACTACGAGGCCCCTCTCCCCTAAATAAATAAATAAATGGCAGGTCGGCCCGGGGAGTGGAGTCCCCGGGGGCATAATTGGCCTTAGGAGAGGGGCCACGTGGCCCCAACCTAAAAATAAAATGGATGGCCAGGCCCAGGGGATGGGGTCTCAGGGGCCATAATTGGCCTTTGGAGGGGGGCCACGCGGTCCCCCTCCCTCTGCATACTTAAAAAAAAAACAAGGCTGCCAGGCTCGGGGAATGAGGTCCCTGGGACCAAAAGTGGCCCAGGGAAGGGGGGCCATGCAGCCCCCCTCCCAAAAAATACAAACAAAAAGAAGAAAACAAAGAACCGGCAAATCGCCGGAGGCCCAGCCCCCCTCCCTGCACCACTGTGCAAAAGCACCCTGTGGCACGTTTTAAGGTGGGAAATTAGTTCCCTTTGAATCCTGAGAGTCCCTGGGGGCTATCAAGCCCACCAGGTACCTCCAGTATGCGCCACAGGGCTGCATTGTACAGAGGTGGTCTGAGGCCACGCCCCTTTTTACACCTCTCTGCAATGCAGCTCTGTGGCGCTTACTGGAGGTACCTGGTGGGCTAGTTGGATCCCAGGGACCCTCAGGATTTAAGGGGGACTCAATCCCCAAATTTAAAACATGGCACAGGCGCGTTTGCACAGTGGTGAAGGGAGAGGGAGGGGCCTGATGTGACAAGTGTGCAAGTGTGGCCCTTACTGGAGGTACCTGGTGGGCTAGTTGGCCCCCAGGGACCCTCAGGATTCAAGGGGACTTAATCCCCCAACTTACAATGTGCTAAGGGGCTCGTTTGCACAGTTGCGAAGGGAGGGGGCAGGGCATGATATAAGAAGTTAGCAATCCTGCTGTGTGGGACTTACTGGTGGTAATAAAAGGGATAGTTGGCCCCCAAGGTTGAAGTTGGAGGCTCACTACTCCTCCTGTTACCGCCAGGACATCCCAAACAGTGGGATTGCTAAGAGGTGTTTCTGAAGCCACGCTCACCTTTATCCACCACTCGTGACTGGCATGTTATAGTTAGAAATTAGCATTTAAAAAAACCTTTGAAATTCATTGAAAAAAACATAGGTTTCAGGGACGTTATAGTTAGAAATTAGCATTTAAAAAACCTTTGAAATTCACTGAAAAACCATAGGTTTCAGGCACGTTATAGTTAAAAATTAGCATTTAAAAAAACCTTCGAAAATCACTGAGAAAAACACAGGTTTAATTGAGAAATTCCGCTGTTATAGTTAGTTCAGTTAACTAGAACTCGCGGCCCCGCAATGCACTGCTGATGATGTCACATATTATATCATTCATGACATGGTCAGTGACATCACTGATGACATCTCAAATTACATCACTGATGACATCATCCACGTGAAAATCTGAAGCACCTCCTCACACCCTAATATAACCTTTGATACACCCACTGTAAAATACAGACTACCATTTTCAAAACCATCGACACACCAATACTAGTTACTACATACGCACTCACTGATTCCTAGGTCTACACACACATCCACTCATTCACCCCTACAATCACTCATATAGGCAGTCACTCATTATTACAACACTATCATATGCACTCATAGACCTATACAGACACCCACACACCGCCACTCATCCATGGAGTTACTAACACACCTAGTCAGTCATGCAAAGAATCAATCACAGTTCCATTTACTCACCTATACAGTTATACACACACCACCTCACTTATTCATACAGATACTAATGCATACTTACTCTCTTATATAATCACTGATACAAGTATACAATCATCCATACAGCCACTCTCACAATCACTGACTCTCACACATAGTCATTTATATACTCCAACTCTCACATACACTGCCTTTTACATATGTAGTTACTTTGACATGTACCACTGAGACATCCATTTAATCACCAACACACCCATACACACACTCAACTACCCATACAGCTGTTTCCACATGCACTCTTGAACCCATACACCCAGTGAATCAACCACTCACACATCTATGCACAGTCACACACCTCCCACCCACAAACACATTCAGTCTCCCATACAAATACTCAGGCAACCAGTCAATAACCCATATAGACACTCATGTAGCTACTGACCAACCCATGCAGCAGCTTACACAACAACAGACAGACTGATACAGACATTCACTCAGTTTAGTCACAAACTCATACACTCAGTAAGACACATTTAATCACTCATACAGTCAGTCACACACCTACTAAATACTCCATCCAGACATTCTTCAATACATCTTGGCATATATATATAAAACATATTTAAACTTTAAAGGAACACACAGTCACTAGATGATGTCATCAGTGATGTCATTTGAGAGGTCATCAGTGTTGTCACTGACCATGTCATGAATTATGTGATATGTGAGGTCATCAGCAGTGCATTACGGGGGCGCAAGTTATAGTTAGCTGAACTAACCATAACAGCAGAATTTCTATGGTTTTGTAGGAGTGACATGTCCAACTAACTATAACGTCCCTGAAACCTATGTTTTTTCAGTGAATTTCTAAGGTTTTTTAAATGCTAACTTCTAACTATAACGTCCCTGAAACCTATGGTATTTTCAGTGGATATATATACAGGTGCCATTCCTAGACACCAACATTTATGTATTAGGTAACCAGCTTGAATCCACGCTTTACAGAAAACCAACTGCAGGGAATGCCACCTTACATGCTACCAGCTCAAATCCCAGCCACCTCATTAGGAGTATCCCCTATGGGGAACTCCTTAAACTTAAAAGAATATGTAGCACCAAGGAGGAATACATCAAATGCACCCAGGAGGCATTAACTAGGTTCAAAGCCAGAGGATATAGTGACACTACTCTTCAGCAAGCAAGTAATAAGGCTGCTTTAAGAACAAGGGATTCTCTTTTGGGCGCTCACATGAGGACCCATGGAGAGGAACACAATATCGGGGAAGAGGAAATTACAGCACCTCGTCTTATCACTACCTTCAACAGCAGCAAAGACATATGGGCGATTGTCTACAAAAACTGGCAGATACTCAAAACTGACGCAGTTTTGGCACCTAGACTATTCACTAAACCTACCATTACTTTCAAGCGGGCTGTGTCTATGAGAAACCAACTAGTTAAAAGCAGCCCAGAATCCATACTCAGAGGTACATGGTTACAACCCAAAAAAGGCTTCCACAAATGTGCTTCATGTAGGGCATGTAAAGTTGGAGCCAATCGAACCCACTATAGCACTCAATTCAGTCCTACACCAATACAGATAAGGGGGCACTACACTTGCCGTACGGAGTATACGGTGTATGTTCTTACTTGTACCTGTGGCCTCAACTGTGTAGGCAGTACTAAGCTCCAAGTACATGCCCGGATTCTTCAGCACTTGAGAGTAATTGTAAATAACGATGCCACCTACCCGGTGGCACGTCATTTTAAAACAGTACAAGGCAATGATCTCAAATGCTTAACTTACTATGTGATTGATGCCATCCCCAAGTTAAAACAGGGGGGGGGGGGGGGCAATAGAGAACTGATGTTGAGGCAGCTTGAGACTCGCATGATAATAGAACTAGACAGTAAGATCCCCTTTGGACTTAATACAATGGTGGACCTTCACACTTTTCTATAATTCAGATACACTGGTTTTTTTTTTGTAAAACATTTTTATTGCCATTTTTTTCTTTATAACATACAGCATATCTTTCATGGTTGATGATTTCGACAAACAAATTGATCCCGCATGGGGATCATATACCGCAACCCACCATCATAGGGGTTGAAGACGATTATGCCAGTATCGTTCAGTTCAGTAAGTGATAATGTCCCTCACGAGTCTATGTCCGTAGGCAGGGTACCCGCCCAGATGTTGCATTCCTGGCCACGTTAGGGGCGTGTGATGTAATATCTCCCCATACGCAAGCTCGTGGGGGATTTGGAACTTCTGCCTTATATAAACCATAAATGAACTTGGGATAATAAAACACATAAACTGGGATGCACTGTGTCATATGCTGGATTTACACATGTGGGCACGCCTGAGAGCTGCACTATTGCGGGATATCTTGATGGACTTACGCCGAGGCTGGCCGGGAAAGGGGGAGGGGGCAGCACTAGGGGCCATCTACGCGGGGATGTGGTGGTGAGTCGATGACTTCTATTCGGACAGGCCCAGCAGATACTTGAGCCCGTTGCGTTCCCCCTCCGATCACCCCTTGGGGCTGAAGAGGGCCTGGGGGAACCACCTCCCACCGTGTCCGCTGCTGCACCCATTTCATGCATAAAAGAGTGAAGTAGCATGGCCCAGAGCATGGAAATTGGGTGTTTGCGAATTCCTCTGGCTTCCTCCTCACGCAGTACGCCTTCCTCTGCTGCACCCCATTTCTTGACTGCACCCACCCAAGCCGCCAGAGGGTGATCGGCAGGTGCCTTCCAGTGCATTGTTATGCATCGCTTGGCCAGAAGGAGTACTAGGGAGGCAAAGCGCATCTCGACTTTCATGTGCTTGCGTCGCCTACCGATACCAAGGGCACAAGCTTCCCACGTGTTTAGATCCCAGAGGCCTGTGACTGTTCCAAGAGTAGTATGGAGGGTGCACCAGTAGCTATGGAGGGACGGACAGTCCCACACCATGTGGAAGAAGGAGGCCGCGGGTTCCCGACATCTTGGGCATACGAAGGCGCCATCAGGGAAGTACTTCTGAAGCTTTGCAGGAGTGAGATATGCCCAATGAAGGATATGTAATTGTATGTTTTTGAAGCGGTAGTTGCGGGAGACGTTCTTGGTGTATGCTAGTGCTTTGACCCATTCCCTATCATGTAGAGGCCTGCAAAAGTCATCTTCCCATTGTTCCCTGAGGGACGCAAGTGAGGGTTGCTGAAGGGTACGTATAGCTTTATATATCCAGATAACTAGGTGCCTCCCCGGGCCCATCTGTAGGATCGCGTGAAGGACCGGGTGTGTCGGGGGTTCGTCCTCTAGCGCGTGCCAATGTTTGCGACAGTCATTTAACAGTTGCCTATGTAGCAAGAATTGCCCCTATGGAAGCTCAAAGTCCGTCATGATCGCCTCAAACGGCTGCAGTTGTCCATCAAAATAGAGGGCCCCAACCTCTGTCAGGGCATGCTCCGTCCATATGCGCAACATGTTCTCCATGTTGTACCCGCGACCTTTAGGTAGCCCTACCAACGGCAGGAGGGGGGAATACGGGGGCACCGCTCGATTCATTCTGTAGATGCGTGCAAGGCAGGCGCGTGCCGTCATCAATTGAAGCGGCTTGGTCGGGGGGTGCAGCTCCCGGTAGTAGCATGCAGTGGACAGCGGGAGTCTGCACTTGTCTAGCTGCCGTGGTCAACTCTCGTTGCGCTAGACCTGCCATCCAGCGGGACACCCATTGTAAATGTACAGCCGGAAAGTAAGCCTCAAAGGATGGCCCAGTCAGCCCTCCTTGGTCAATAGGCAACTGTAACTTTACCAGGGCGATGTGCCTGCGATAAGGGTCCCCAGTAAGGTGTCCAGCTCGCTGAAGAACGAACGAGGGGGAACGACCGGGAGGTTAGAAAAGAGGTATAGGAGTCACGGGACTAGGATAATTTTGGCAACCGCTATCTTACCCGCAAGACTTTTCCAGAACTGTATGGACGATCTAAAGCCCGCCATCAGCCTTCGATAGTTGCCCTCGTAGATGTCCTGCGGCGTGTGATACAGAGGGACTCCCAGGTACCGTACTGCTTGGGGACTCCACGAAAGGTTAACATTACCCAACCGCAGCTGGCACTAAGGCATTGCCTGTACCAGGGGATAAACTGTGGAATTGGCCCAGTTAACGGGTAGTCCGGCCACATCCTCAAAGTCCTGCAAGATACGCGTTATAGAGGTGAGATCCGCTGCAATATCTCGAACATATATGAGGACATCGTCAGCATATAAGGACACTGCATGCACGGAATTGGCAATAGGAAGTCCCCACTCCTCCCCGTCGGCCCGAAGACAGGCTGCCAAAGGCTCTATCGCCATGGCGAAAAGGAGGGGGGATAATGGACAGCCCTGATGGGTGCCACGGCGGACCGAAAAGGAGGCGGAGATAAGGGGGCCTATCCTAACTCTGGATGTGGGCGCGGTGTACATAAGCCTAGTGTATGCCTGAAGGCGAGGACCTATCCCCGCTTGCTGCAAGACCAGAAATAAATATACCCATGATAGAGAATCGAAGGCTTTTTCCAGATCCAGGACCAGGCATGCCGCACGGGGAAAATGATCCAGGATCTGGTCCTGCACGTGGAACAGCCGCCAGATATTGGAGGAAGTGTTCCTGCCCGGCATAAATCCATTCTGATCGGGATGGACCACCTGCGGAAGGATGGTGGCGTACCTATCCACCAGAACCTTCCCATAGATTTTATAGTCTGCGGGTAAAAGGGCTATGGGCCGGTAAGAACCCAACTGATGGGGATCCCTATCCGGTTTAAGGAGAGACACTATGACCGATTCACACATGGACTTGTAGTTCCTATTATCCCAATAGGCTCTGCGCATTGGAATAATACCTCCAATAGTATAGACCTAGACCAGATGTTAACTAGGTCTTCTACTGTCGATATTAGACTTAAAGTTTTGGGTTTGCCAGCTAGCTCAGAGTTCACTAGAAACTTTCTCGAATAGGCAAGGAGGAGTTGAACCTCCCTGGATAGACAAGAAGGGATTTAGTTTCTGACAACCATAGAACATGACAACTTTGCTCTCCCCTAATCAAGAGTGTATCTCTAGAGTCGTGTGAAAACAAAAGACAACTTATTTTACTCAGTCAGTACGTGCATTCTTAGTTTCACCAGATTGTAGAGAAAAGGAAGAGACGGGCGTGTTCAATAAAAGATGTTATTTATTGATCAGTCTCTTTTCTCGTACAAGAGAAATGAATCGATATTATTGCAATACTTATGGTTAAGTAAAGTGCATACAATAAAAACAGAATTATGAAATAATACTGTAAAAGCATTGATATGGTTTTTAAGCCATATGCTATTTAAAATGGATAAAATATATACATACACATATACATTCGACTAATCGTACTCAACTGGTGCTTCTAACCACGCCTACCCCGGTGTACCTGACCTAAGCCTAATACGTGGGCTGGAGTAGAAAGTAGCAGTTTGAGTTAAGTTTGTTTTGCCAAGTGACTGACTCAAGAATTCTCTGCAAGGGGTTATTCAGTTCTGTACCTGAGATCTAGGATGGTTGAGGGATGGTATCTCTCATCTGTGGTCTCGATATTCCAAGCTGCCTGCAAGGGCTGCTCGGAAGCGCCGGAGCTGGATTTCTCGGCAGGAGAAAGGCAGCGTCTCGTTCTCAGCGCGTCAGGAAGGCGGGGCAGCGCCAGTGGGCTTCGCTCTCTGCTGGGCTTCGGCAAGTCTCGCTGCTCCGATCTCGTCACCACCGCGTGTGTTTGCTTAAGGCAATGTCGGTAATATTCATACCTGTAATGTGCCGAGATTGACGTAAGGATGGACATAGATACGTCAATAAGGATGTCATACGAGCTGGTCGTTAGCACATTCTTTTACTGAAGTTTCATTTTCCCAGGTTGTCATAGGTTTGATTTGTTTTGAGAACTCCGTATGCCTTATCAGGGGCTGGAGGAATATTGCTTGCCTAATTAGATGGCAAGCGTTATGACCTAATCAGATAACGCGCTCCTGTGCCGTGGTCTGGCTTAATCAGATAACGGTTTCTGCATCTGGGATGGCTGCTAGTTAGTTTGTTAACCAGAATAGGGTCAGGAATAGGGGGATCGATACAGAACCTATAGGAATACATCACACCCACTCCACGCTAACTATGGCCATATTTACGAATCTAGGCATAGTAAAACATACTGTAGAGTATCGTGTATACCTTACCACCCCAAAATACACATAATGCATTTTGAAATTATGTAACATACGGGGAAAAAATAGTCACATGTACTATATGCACTCCAGCAGTAGAATAATGCTAAAATAATCACGCATATGTATACATTATTAGTAATTGAATATGAGAATTACACATGAAATGGCTCTTAATACAGAAGAAAAGTTCGAGACCACTTCATCACAGTTCAAAAATATTTATGAACATACCAGCGGGCAGCTAATGTCTATGAAGTTTCTAAAAATAGAAATTAGTTCTCTAAGAATAGTTCTTACTTTAAGCAGAAGATAAGTGTCCCGAAAAAATTATAAAAATATTTTGGGGCTGCTAAAAAAATTGCTGTCCGTGAACTGGAGGAAAAAATTGTTCTTGCTACTTTATTATTAAAGTTGAAGGCCAAATTCAAGGTGTCGGGAACGCCGTGTGCTAGCTTGCTCAAGAGTCGTTATTTCTGCTCTGGTGAGAACATCATATCATTGAGACTGCCGAAAAAGCTGTCAACAGCTTCCTGTGAGAGTTCCACTAACTCGGAATAAGATGTAACCATGCATTCATGTGCATGATTGTCTCCATTGACGTTTTGATTAGTATTGTTGACAGAAGGTCGTACCTGATCGATGCTGCTTTCATCTTGAACTTCACTACCCCTCAATCGTAGTGGTAAAGTTTCCACGAATGCCGTCATCAGGATTGGCAGCCGTTGAGGGCAGCACAATGCATGAGCCGTTACCGGACCCAACAATGTTTCTGCATCCATTGGCGCATCCGATTGTAGCGTCAGACAGGTGTCCAACACGCATTCTTCTCCGCACAGCATGCACCTTAATACAGGTAAAACACATCTTTGCCATATCGGTCGAAATTAAAGAAACCAAGTCATGTTCAGGTCTCTAAGCCGGGTTAGTCCCAGGATTTTTGATATCCGGTCCCGGTATCCAATGGCTCGGATTGTTTCTTCCCTTGTCGCAGGTCTTTTGTCTGTGACATGGTTTGCCATAACGAAATATAAGGACCAAGAATAGGATTCCTGCAATTAGTCCCAAAATGAGGGGAACTCCTCCAAAAATCGAATGGACGAGGTCTGGAAAAATACCCAGTATGGCTTTGAATGGTGTTAATGCCCCTGAAAACAATGTCTTAAATACATTTGAGACTCCACTGGTATCAGAAATATTTAAGATTTCATTCAGGATTTCTGCGAAATGTATGGGGGAATTAGTTGATAACAATGAGTGAATCTCTGCAGTCGTCCTTGCGACTAGGAGATCATATGTTTCTTTTGATGACGTGAGCCTGGTCGGCGTCTGAAGAAGCACTGTTTTCATTCTGCTTAAAGTATCAATTCGAATAGAAGTAATTTTCAAGTTAGGCCATGTCCTTGCCTCCCTGTCTGGAAAGGAGCTGGGGAACAATAAGCGTCCACAGCACATGACCTTCGCAGTCGTACTTATGAGATAAGGAACCCCGGGCTGTAGACTACAACATCTGCGATCCACAATTAGGATGTAACTCCCGTTATAGAGTCTTTTAAAGAATGGTTCTATCTGTGATGCAGGTGTGCCTAGCTGGTGACATGAAAGGTTATTTGAGTTCCCTTCACAGGCTCCATGCAAACTAATTCCATTACACAGAAGTGTACCGCTTAGTGACATTGCACAATTATTGCCACTAAGAAACACTTTCTGTCCTTTATTACTGACACATGCATGTGAATAGGGCAAGTTCCATGTTGACTTAATGTACCCTTTTCCTAATTTTTCGTACATGCCAGCCTGTATATATTTTTGGCAGTATTGAAACCTGAAAGCAGATATCGGAATATTAATTATCCCATGTATTATCCATTCAATGACAGGTCGTTCTGACATTGTCAATGGTAATCTCTCGAGTTTCTCAATGCTCAGGATTGTATAATCAGCACCCTTTTGTGCCATACTGATTTGTTTATCAGTAAGGTTAAAGATATTGAATAGTGACGTTGTGTTGATTAAACGCCACGGCACATAGCCTGAACGCAGATTTTGTAACGTCCATCCAAGCTGTACAATAGAACGCAATTGCGACTGGCCGTGTTGTAACAACAGTAAGTCTTGCGATATTATGTCGATTGCTGAAGACACAATGCTGTCCAATGAAAAAATTCTGGAGGACAGAGTCATTAACCCATTGTCCACTACAGAAAGCGATTTTTCCAAATTAATACGGTCAATTTCCCGTATACTTTCTGCTGTCTCAATTTGAGTTATCTTCCAGGCCTCATTGTAAGCTGCATATATAGAGGCTGCTATGAAGCGTTTTTGACGCTGTTTGCGCGGTCCCATAATGAAATCACGCAAGTCAGCACCATCAGTAAGTGAAGTTAGGTGTTGCTTAATTTCTGTCAGTGTGGAAGTTTGTAGCCATTGAAGGCAGAGTTTGCCCACACTGTAGGTGGTGATTATCCCTGGGTGTTGTCTTTGGGAATATCTAGGGTCTGGCCTGGTCAATGTGAACCCCTGTGTTTTGTTCAGGAATCTGTCTTGACAGTTATTAGTATCTGTGGGCCAGATTAACCATTGTTTCCAATCAGGATTTGTTCTGTTTTGGTTTAATACATAGTTTACGTCTATCTCTTCATCTGCAGAGCTATTGCTGTTCATTGTTGGTTTTGGAATAGACGGTTTATTTAAGTCTTTGATTTTGGCTAATCCAAGACAGGTAGTTTGTTGAATAGTGTCATTCAAGAATATAATTTGTTCTGGGATCATGCAGGCTCGAAACAATGATTCTACACCCTGAACTTGCCATTCTCTTGTACCCCAAACACTTTTCACTTCCACATTTTTGTCCCAATAATCAAAACCAAATGTATTCATTTGTTCAAAAAATGAGTCCGAATATATCAATTTTGTGTTTGTAAGCATGGTTTTTGTTCCTGTCTTATTTGACAATTTGAAATAAAATGTTTCAGCTTTACTTGTATTGAACCCTGAAAAATATGAATATTTGTCATAAAAGGTTCTTGAGCTTCCTTTTGGAGGGGTTGCACAATGTTCCCATTGATTATAATTTAAAACATTTCTAGGTTGTGCAGATTTATGTAGAAAATGGTTACCATAGTGGTTGTAGCAGTACATATTATCATTATTAGACGAACCCTGCAAATAATCATGTTTGGTAAATTTAGCAGACATCACTAGGTCAGACATCATGTCATTAATATTTTCAAAGTCCCAATCATCAGCAAATGAGTTTGGTTTTACAAAGTCACTCAACGAGATCTTGATTTGGTGTGGATATTTGAGGATTTCAACCGGACCATAAATTTCATAGTCAGTATTGTCCCATGCTACCCCACCCGGTATAGGATTGGCTGTGAAGTTGACTGAAGAAAGTTCTCTTTTCTCGACGTGTGAAGACGTGTGTGGCTTGAGGATCAAGTTGATTTTCTGGCTTGCTGTGTCCATTTTTGCATATTTTCCCTCAATGAAGCGTCCCAAGCATAGTACCATGATGAGCCAAAGTATGAGGATAAATACACCAAAGGACACCCAAAATTCAATCCATGGAGAAATCAGATAGGTTTCTTTCAGTTGTTTCAAAAGTTCCTTAGCTTTGTCTTTAAGGGTTTTTGTTGATGGCTGTGTCTTTGATTCACTGAGGTCTTCAGAGGAATCATTGAAGTTTATGAAGTAGCCGGATGCTGTTCTATCAATTGTTTCAGGATTACTGTTTCTTGCATATTCATTTGTTACTTCATTGTAGGTTGGTGTGTCTCTACTAAACGCTTTTATTTGGGTTTTCAGAGGTGTGAGTTCCATTGGATTGTTGCATAGTCCTTGTTGTTGTTCTGTAGGCGTTTCGAATGTGATTAGTCTTTTAGTTAGCACCTCTGTACTTGTAGCAAACCTCGGTGTTCTACTACTTATCGGGAGTCCACTTGGCCTACTGTTTGTTATCGGCCACATGATTGTGGTTTTACCAGGTCAATGGATACAACTCGGTTCTCCTTTTTACCAGCAAGCGGCGGTAGTACAACTGATCTTGTCCCGTTGGTGGACAAGACAGGAACTGCTTTTCTGTAAGAAGGCCCAAATTCCTTCTTTACCGCGATCTTTTCTCTGACTAGATCCCCGATTTTTGGAATCCAGACAGGTCTTGCTGGGACAGGTGGTGTTTCTTCAGTGGTTGTTGGCTGTTGTTTCAACTTTATGTTACTCAGGTCTTTTCTTGTTTCGATTAAGTCCTGCAAAATAGCCAAACGATCTTTGATATCAAAGCTTTTTTCTTTCACCACTGAAGTCTGACTGTCAAGATCTAAGACTAACATCCTAGTCCCAAACAATAATTCGTACGGACTGAATCCCTTCAGAGAATTTCTTGGCAGGTTGTTTAGACTACGTTGGACACTTATTAGATGTTTGACCCACCCAGCTCCCGAACCTATACCTTTGCTGTTATAGATCGCTCTCTGCCTTTGGTTTTTTCTTTACACCATCCCGTATCCCTCAGGAAGGAAGTGAGAAGATTCCCGCAAATGCAATGCTCATTCTGGCCAAGCACTCCCCACAAACCCGAGAGGCAATGGAAAGATATTGGTCAGTACGTAGCATGCTTCTAGCCTATATGCCATTATAGACTTGCAAATCTTGATATAACAGTTCTGGCGTCAGCCGAAAGTTGGGGTCTACATTATAAGTGAAAACTAGTCTCTGTATGTTAATACGACGCATTTTTCATATTGGGATTATTTTTTATTGTTGATCCTTTCTGGTGTGAAACGCCAAGGTAATATACCGTTTCTTTCACCACTGCTATTTCTGTTACTGTTTGGGCAGTTTTTTACAAAAATGGTATGATGCAGGCCCATGCCTGGCCACCAGTACACTGATTGTAATTCTTCCAGAGAATCTTTTAATTTGAGGTGTCTGAGACCCTCGCCCATATGTGCGTCTGCTATTGACAAGCCTCTCCTGTCCATGTTTGGAATTACTCTATCCCCCACTCCAGGGATTCGAGCAAAAGGAACGGAGTTTGCATCGATTATGTATGTATATTTGAGTGGGTAACTGATCGGTAACGCTGAGCAGTCGCCTTTTGATGACGTTTTCACCGCCAGCATTGTTTCACCGTCAATGTATTTTACTGCACGCTTTTTTCTAGCTACGGAAGCCGATTCAGTTGCTACCGTTGTGGCTTTCTCAGCCAATGAATTCCCTGCAATGTGAACGCCATCACGCTGATGACTCAGTGAGTGTATCACGTGAGTCTTTGGTAGTTCTCTTTTTAACAGAACTATTTGTTCCCAAAGCAGTTTTTGCTTTATTGTTGCACCTGTGTCATCTTTGTAACCGTTTTGAATCCATTTCTGCAAATCGTTGTTATATGATTTGACGCAGTAATATGAATCGGACACTATAAGTGTCGGGAATTCGCGATCTGCATTATCTAGCGCCATTTTCAATGCTATTATTTCAGTCTGTTGTTCTGAATTAGTTTCTACTGAGTGTGTTTTTGTTAATAGAGGTCTTAGTATACCTCCGGGCCACACTTCTTTTGTAATCTCACATGTGGGGTTGTATGCTTGTTCTCCCCAAACGGAGGGTTGAGCATGTCCGTCTGTATAGATTACACAAGCGTACTGTCGTAATGGCAGAATGTCGATTGGCAGAGGGAATGTTCTTTCATATTCTAGATATTTTAGTCCTTTAGTTCCGGATCAAAGTAGTATTTTACTTTGTCCATTGTAATGGAATTCACCCATTGTATCCATTCCAGATTCAATGCTGTTGTTGGTAAATTACACGGGGTTGTTAATGCCTCAAAGGCTGATTCTGCTGTTCTGACTGTGATGTGTCTACCGTCAGCTTTATCTTTTTCTCTAGCTATTGCGGTTTGAACTGCATGAACATTGTTTTCTTTAATGCTGAATTTCTTTTCAGCTTCTGTGTACAAGTGTGATTTGAATGCAATTGGTACCTTTTCTCCCTCGTTAGAGGTCAGGTAAGTGAATCCGCATCTTCCTGGGATGACTCGAATCACAAGGTTGCGTGTGTTATCACGTGTTTCTAATTTTGTTTTAATTAACATATCTGTTTGTAAGGATCTCAGAATTTCTGTGTGTATTTGAGTCCAATTGTTTTTTTTTAAATCTGGTTTTATTAGATCATAAAGGGGTTTGACCCTTTCTGCGTAATTTGCAATGTATGTTCTTCCGAAATTTAGGAAGCCTAGAATTGACTGTAGGTTTTTTAGTGTTCTAGGTGCTTGGAGTACGGCACATTTCTCTAGGAAATTGTCAGCCAGGCTTTTGCCTTCACTTGATAATTCATATCCTAAGAACAGGACTGTTAGATGGGCAATTCTAGATTTTTTAAAGTTGAATTTGTAACCCTCTGCTGCGAACCCAAGTATTATGGTGTTCACTTCTCTTCAAGTGAGAATCCAAGTCATCATCTGTTAGGTATATGTCATCGACATAAGATAATGCTTTGTCATCATATGTTTGTAGTAACTCTGTTACTCTCGCTGAGAATAATCCTGGGCTGTTCTTGTACCCCTGGGGTAACCGACAGAATTCCTTTTGAGCGCCATTTATTGAGAACGCTGACAAGTATCTGCTCTCTGGTGCTATATTTTGACAAAAGAATCCATTAGAGATGTCTAATGTTGTTTTATATTTTTTGCGCACTATGTTATTCATTAGTGCAGCACTATGCGAGTTTTGCACTGCAAAAGTTTTGCAACATGAGTTAAGGTGTCTGTAATCCAAAACTAGACGATATGAATTGTCTGGTTTGGAGACAGGAAACAAAGGGTTGTTCATTTGTGAGGTGCAAGTTTCAATCACCCCCTGGTATTCTAGTTGATCTAGAATTTCTTTTACCTGTTTTTTAGCTTCTTGCTTGATCGGATACTGCCTTTGTGCAGTAGGTTGTGATTTTAACTGGATTTTGTGTGGAGGAGATTCCTCATCCCATCCCACATGATTTTTATATAAAGCAGGAGCTTGAGCTACTGCCCACTTTCTTGCAAGTGTATATTTTTTATGAATTGGAATATGATTTGAGAAGGCAGGCATAATTATTTCTTCGCCATGTGGGCACTCCCTGACAAACTCTGGTGGCCAATCTTTTTCAGCTAGAAGGATGTCATAGCCCTTGGAGAGATTATCCCAAAAAAGGCCCCTTATTTTTCTAGTCTTATCCCCTTCTATACGTAAAGTTATTTCATATAGTTTGTGAGGTTTGCTAACTCTGGTGTCTGCAGTTTCCACTTGAATGTATTCATTCGTGTCCACTGTCTCCAGATGATTCATAAGGACTTTGCGTGCTATGCTCACGTGCTATGCTCACTTCTGCTGCGCTGTCTAGCATTGTCTGAGCCCACTCTCCGTTTTTCAGCTGTGTCCTCAGTATTCTCGGCATTGTTGAATACTTTAATACTGGCTACCTTCTTCTTTGGAAACTGTAATTTTTTATTTGGATGAGCAGGTTCCTTGTCTTTGGACTTGACGTGCCCTTCCCTGGGTTCCGATCGTCCTCTTCTTTCCGATTTCTGCGAGGAAGTCTGAAAAGATTGAGAGGGACGTTTATCAAAATCTTTATCTATCAGGTTTCTTTATGTTATCCCTATTTCTAACGTTGTATCTTTTCACAGAGGGCTCCCTTTGGGGAGACTTGGGTCCTTGGTCCGGAGATCTTTCTCTCCGCCGAGGAGACCTTCCTCTGGACTGGAATCTTTTTTCTTTTGGATTGGATTGTTTGTTTCCATCCCAGTTCTTCTTTTGACTGTTTAGATTATTTTTAATAAATATTTTTTCAGGACTTTCAATTAGTTGGGGCTTCACTGGTATTCCACCCAAACTATCTCTACCTAGTTCTTCATAGGATTTTTCTATAATTCTGGCAATTTCAGCTGGTTGGTCTGCTATATCTGTCTCTTTTAACCTCTGGCGGATCGCCACATTCGCTGCTTCTCCTTTTATGTTGGCTAGTAATATTGCCGAGACCTGCTTGAAGTCTTTTAGTAATTTCATACCGAGAGTTAAAGCGGGTTCTGGACCGTATTCGTCTTGAATTTGTTTTAGCACATCCGGTATTACTGACATGGATGGAACGCCATGTGTTTTTGTGTAAATGGAAGCAAAGACTGTACCCCAAGTGTCACAGTCCTCCACGTGTGGTGCGATTCCCATTGGAAGACAGATAGTCAGAATCCTGTGTTTTTCTACCGGGGTGGTATCTGGAAATACCGCCTCTATTTGGGTGATTTTTTGTGCTAACCAGAATGGTATTTGTTCCCGTTTAGCTGGTACTTTACCTAGGCAGGACTGTATGTTCTGTGGTGTAATTTTATGTGTTCCCCTGATGAGGGGTCAGCTGTGGAATTTTAATTGCTGGTTGGATTGTTGAAGTCCGCATTACATATTGGACTAATAGTCTATATATTTTGATTAATTGTTTTAGTTGTACTAAAAGTTCTGGTGCAGGCATTTCTTCAATGTCTGGATGTGGTGTGTATCCGGCTAGGACCGGCCACATTGCTCCTGGTCTACCTAGTGGACCGAGCCTGGTGATGTGTTTGTTGTGTTTTAGGGCGCCATTAAACAAGAGCAGATGCTCTTGGAATTTTAGTGGTACTTCCACCTCCTCGAAAGGAGTGTACTCATTAGGAGGTTCCTCTATTTTATAATAGTGGAAGTCCTTTGTTACAGCATTTGCTGCTGGAAAGTTTATCCATGAATAGAATACCTCTGTCTGCCGATATTCGTGTGCCTCTATTACGAATATGACTGTACCACCTCTTGGTGTCAGTCCATTTTCTATAAGTTTTAACGTTATAGATCTTCTTATGTTGACCGGGATGAGTTTTATATCTGGGTCATTTTCCTGCAGAGTATTATCAGCTTCTATTAGTTCAGCTGCTAATCTAACTCTCTCTCTTTCATCATCACTTTCTGACATTTTACTGTCAGGAAGGTTATTCTGTTTGTTTGCAGATCAGGTTTCTTATGGAAACAAAGATTAGATGCACAATATTTTGGAACAGTGTATCCTTCAACGTTGATTGAACCAAGAACCATACATAGGAGTTCCCTCCTGCGAGGTTTGGCGGATTTTACCTCTCACCCACTCCAGACGTCTTTGGAGTATTATGGGAAAAAAGGGTCTGAGTGAAAGAGCACGACTGAGTTACTCTAAAGTCTTGCGTTAGTTTTATCGCCTTTCCAAACGTTGGGCGCCATGTAGTGTAGTTCCTATTATCCCAATAGGCTCTGCGCATTGGAATAATACCTCCAATAGTATAGACCTAGACCAGACGTTAACTAGGTCTTCTACTGTCGATATTAGACTTAAAGTTTTGGGTTTGCCAGCTAGCTCAGAGTTCACTAGAAACTTTCTCGAATAGGCAAGGAGGAGTTGAACCTCCCTGGATAGACAAGAAGGGATTTAGTTTCTGACAACCATAGAACATGACAACTTTGCTCTCCCCTAATCAAGAGTGTATCTCTAGAGTCGTGTGAAATCAAAAGACAACTTATTTTACTCAGTCAGTACGTGCATTCTTAGTTTCACCAGATTGTAGAGAAAAGGAAGAGACGGGCGTGTTCAATAAAAGATGTTATTTATTGATCAGTCTCTTTTCTCGTACAAGAGAAATGAATCGATATTATTGCAATACTTATGGTTAAGTAAAGTGCATACAATAAAAGCAGAATTATGAAATAATACTGTAAAAGCATTGATATGGTTTCTAAGCCATATGCTATTTAAAATGGATAAAATATATACATACACATATACATTCGACTAATCGTACTCAACTGGTGCTTCTAACCACGCCTACCCCGGTGTACCTGACCTAAGCCTAATACGTGGGCTGGAGTAGAAAGTAGCAGTTTGAGTTAAGTTTGTTTTGCCAAGTGACTGACTCAAGAATTCTCTGCAAGGGGTTATTCAGTTCTGTACCTGAGATCTAGGATGGTTGAGGGATGGTATCTCTCGTCTGTGGTCTCGATATTCCAAGCTGCCTGCAAGGGCTGCTCGGAAGCGCCGGAGCTGGATTTCTCGGCAGGAGAAAGGCAGCGTCTCGTTCTCAGCGCGTCAGGAAGGCGGGGCAGCGCCAGTGGGCTTCGCTCTCTGCTGGGCTTCGGCAAGTCTCGCTGCTCCGATCTCGTCACCACCGCGTGTGTTTGCTTAAGGCAATGTCGGTAATATTTATACCTGTAAGGTGCCGAGATTGACGTAAGGATGGACATAGATACGTCAATAAGGATGTCATACGAGCTGGTCGTTAGCACATTCTTTTACTGAAGTTCTTTGAGAAATCAAAACAATGGCCGCAGGGATTTTCCCAGGTTGTCATAGGTTTGATTTGTTTTGAGAACTCCGTATGCCTTATCAGGGGCTGGAGGAATATTGCTTGCCTAATTAGATGGCAAGCGTTATGACCTAATCAGATAACGCGCTCCTGTGCCGTGGTCTGGCTTAATCAGATAACGGTTTCTGCATCATGGGATGGCTGCTAGTTAGTTTGTTAACCGGAATAGGGTCAGGAATAGGGGATCGATACAGAACCTATAGGAATACATCACAGACTGAGGCAGAGAGGCTCCATCCAAGGCTGCTTGGAATTGCCTCTCCAGCTGGGGGACCAACTGGGATGCAAAGGTGCTGTAAAATTCCAATGGGAGGCCGTCCAATCCGGGGGCCTTGTGAGTAGCCAATGCCTTCATAGCATGTCTGATCTCCGTCGCTCTGATGGGGTCATCAAGATCTCGACGATCGATCGATCTGGGGTAGCTGATGACGAGCCAGGAAGTGGGAAAGGGCCTCCTCACGTATCGGAGCCAGGCAGGCATATAATGACGTGTAATGCTTCTGAAAGGCAGTCAGTATAGAGTCTTGGGAGTATAACAAGATACCTCGAGCATTACGAACGGCCGTGACGGGCGGAAGAGCCGAGTCTTGCTTGGCCATCCACGCCAGTAGCTTTCCCGCCCTGCGCCCTCCCTGTGAACACGCGCCGCGTACGCCGCAAAATTGTACCTACGCAAGCTTGCTAAAGGATCACTGACATAATATGGATAACACAAATATCGATGTAGCAAAATATCGAGTAAAAAATATAGAATACAAAAATATCGAAATCCTAACTCCAAACAGGTAAGTGCAAAAATATCGAATCAAAAATATTGTTGTAAAAAATATAGATAGTCAAAATATCGACTTTTTAAATGTCTTATAAGTAATTGAAAAATAATAAAATATTAAATATAATTAACTTAAACATACTTAAAATACTTAAATAACCTTAAAATTAATAAATAATTAATTGAAGTTAAAAATGAATAAACATACAATTTAATTTTTAAATATATACATATATATAAACATAATATTAATAATAAATATACAATATTTTTACTGTAGGTTAGCGGGACAGTAACATTTACTATTACCACTCCACTGAGTGCAACAGTAGAGAAAGCGTTGGATAGCGTAGGGGTAAAAATTACTATTCCCACTCCAGTGAGTGCAACAGTAGGGAAAGCGTTGGATAGCGGGAAGGTAAAAATTACTATTCCCACTCCAAAGAGTGCAACAGTAGGGAAAGCGTTGGATAGCGTAGGGATAAAAATTACTATTCCCACTCCAGTGAGTGCAACAGTAGAGAAAGCGTTGGATAGCGAGAAGGTAAAAATTACTATTCCCACTCCAGGGAGTGCAACAGTAGGGAAAGCGTTGGATAGCGTAGGGATAAAAACTACTATTCCCACTCCAGTGAGTGCAACATTAGAGAAAGCGTTGGATAGCGAGAAGGTAAAAATTACTATTCCCACTCCAGGGAGGGCAACAGTTGGGAAATCGTTGGATAACGGTATTGTAAAAATGTATATTCCCACTCCTAAGAGTGCAACAGTAGGGAAAGCGTTGGATAGCGTAGGGGTAAAAATTACTATTCCCACTCCAGTGAGTACAACAGTAGGGAAAGCGTTGGATAGCGGGAGGGTAAAAATTACTATTCCCACTCCAGAGAGTGCAACAGTAGGGAAAGCGTTGGATAGCGTAGGGATAAAAATTACTATTCCCACTCCAGTGAGTGCAACAGTAGGGAAAGCGTTGGATAGCGGGAGGGTAAAAATTACTATTCCCACTCCAGAGAGGGCAACAGTAGGGAAAGCATTGGATAGCGGGAGGGTAAAAATTACTATTCCCACTCCAAAGAGTGCAACAGTAGGGTAAGCGTTGGATAGCGTAGGGGTAAAAATTACTATTCCCACTCCAGTGAGTGCAACAGTAGGGAAAGCGTTGGATAGCGTAGGGGTAAAAATGACTATTCTCACTCCAGGGAGGGCAACAGTAGGGAAAGCATTGCATAGCGGGAGGGTAAAAATTACTATTTCCACTCCAAGGAGAGCAACAGTATATATATATATATATATATATATATATATATATATATATATATATATATAATTAAAAATAAATTAAATATTAATACCAATTACAAATTAATTAAAATTAATTACCAATTTAATATATTATAATAATTAATCAATTAAAAATATTAAAACAAATTAATTACAAAAAAATAATTACCTATTAATACAAATTAATTACCAATAACAATTAATTAATTAACAATTGAAAAATAATTAACAATTAATTAAAAAAAAATACCAATTAATAAATTAAAACATTTAATTAATTACAATTAAATGACTTCCCACCCAATTCCCCTATAAACCCACAACCGGCTACAGAAAAAAAAAATGAACATAATTATCAATTAATCAATTAATAAAAATTAATTACCAATTATATTTTAATTAATTACAATTAAAAATGATTTAATTAATTCAAAATAAATACCAATAAATAAATTAAAATATTTAATTAATTATAATTAAATTACTTCCCACCCTATTCCCCTATAAACCCACAACCCGCTACAGAAAATAAATAAAATTAACATAATTATCAATTAATCAATAAATAAAAATGAATTACCAATTATATTTTAATTAATTAACAATTAATTCAGAATAAATAACAATAAATTAAAATATTTAATTATATTTAAATTACTTCCCACCCTATTCCCCTATAAACCCACAACCCGCTCCAGAATTATATTACGCAAAAATTAAATACCATAAAATTAATTAATTAAAATAAATTATAAAATAAAAATACACTTTTAACACATATACTAACATAAAAAAACGTACATATTATTAAAAATATAAATATTAACGTACTTTTTTTTTTTTTTTACTTTATTCGTGAATGTATATTTCCAGCACATCGTATATTCACCATAAGCATGTCATACATCACGGTTTTCATTTTTCTCCCAACCCACAGTTAAAAGTTCAGAGCTGTAACCGTTTGTATTTAAGACTCAATGTCGCTTCCAATAACAGTAGTCCCAGTAAACTTCGTAGATTGTCCCCACCCACCCCATACCCTCCCCAACTATCCCACCCCCACCCATCCAACTTCGGTGCTTAAATCCTCCTGTCTACTCGGTCTGCGCTCCCCAGCGCTGTTCTTTCTCTACCAGGATTTGCAATGAAACGTTCTCCAACCAACCCCCACACATCTCAGTGCCTTTCTCGTGCTAACATAGTTCCTCCAGGCCTCAGTACGCTCAAGTGTCCTGGGACTGGGGCTGGTCAATATCTTCCACTGCTAGGAGCGTAGTCTCCCAGTCCAGTGCCATCGGGATTTTCCACCTCCCCCCTTCCTCCTCCTTTCTAAGGGTGGCACTCTCTGCTCTACCCCATTTCACTACTTCTGTTTGCCATGTCTCCACCCCAGGCGCTCTCGGGGATTTCCAATGCATTGTGATTTTCCTGATCGCTAGGAGTAGGGCCAAGTCTACAAATCTCAGTTTGGGCTTCAATGTCTTAGGGCGAGGCCTGGCCCCGACCAGGCAATACAATGCACTGTCCTTTACCTGAATCTGAGTTACCTCTCGTAGCGTCTGGCACACCTCACTCCAATACCCTCTCAATCTCGGGCATGACCAAAGCATATGGAGGAAGTCCGCCTCCTCCGTTCCACATCGCGGGCATTGGTGGGAGGCATTGGGGAACATCTTGTGTATTCTCTTCGGGGTGAGGTATGCCCTATGGAGGATCATGGCCTGAATGTATTTAAATTTCGCATTTCTGGAGACCCTCCTTGGGTGTTCTAGAGCCACCCGCCAGGTCGTGTCCGTGAGTTCCTCCCCAGTGTCTCGGGACCAGAGCTCTCTTAGGGTATCAAGGGATATTGCGGCCTGGGCCCTGATTCCGGTATACAGCCACCGTACCAAATGTCCACCGGTCCCCAAGTAGTGCATTAGATGTACTAATTCGTGCTGCTTTGGGCGGTTGCGTTGAGGCGCCCAAGTCGTCCTAATGTAGTGAGAGATCGTGGCGTGTAGTAGGTAGTGTCTGTCCGAGGTCCCAGTCACCTGCACGAAAGTGCGGTGATCTCGCAGTAGGTCGTCTCCGAAGAAGCTGCCCACCTCTTCGATTCCATTTGCCGTCCAGTCCCTAAGGGCATGTCTAGTGAGTCTTCCCTGTGGTGTCGGGATACCGAGCAGTGGTATGTTGTCTGCGTATGGCAGGGAGGCAGACGTATAGGCCAAAGCCTTCTTCCAGCATAAGAGGGCAATGCGGAGCAGTGGGTGACACTCACGCGGAATTTTACTTTTGGGTAGCAGTAGGACGTGTAATTCCCCTCGGTCCAGACGGCCCGCCGTCCATCCTATCTCTTGGAGGTTCCTCCCCGCCAGCCAATAAGACAACCATTGAAGTTGGCTTGCATAAAAGTAGCCTTGGAAATCAGGAGCTCCCAGTCCTCCCTGTGAGGTACTGAGTTGTAGTTTCCACAGTCCAACCCGCCGTCTGCCCGGTCCCCATATCAGGGTAATCAGTAGGGATTTCAGGGACTCAAAGGTACGGCGCGGTACGCATATGGGCAGGTTTACAAAGTAGTATAGCAGGCGTGGTAACATGACCATCTTTGCTATCGCAACGCGGCCTATGACCGACTAGGGGAGCGAGGTCCAAAAACCGACACTACCCCGGAGGCCGTTAATAGCCCTAGAAATATTGCCCTCTAGTTGGTCCTCCGGTTTCCGTTATACGTATATTCCCAGGTATTTAAAGCTAATTTGGGCTACAGGGATTATATAATTGCCAAATGGCAGAGAGGGCGGGCGAGGTCCTTCATGGAAGTAAAACCCCGTTGATTTGTCCGGGTTGATAGCCAGCCCCGAAGCCGTTTCGAAGCGGCGGAAGGTGTCGTACAGTGCTGTGTGGTCGGCCTCCAGATCTCGGAGGTACAGCAGCATATCGTCTGCGTATATTGAGAGAAGATGGGCCGATCCCACCACCAATATCCCCTTCTCCTCCGCCTGTTGGCGCAGGACAATGGCTAATGGTTCCAATGCCAACATGAACAACAGTGGGGACAGGGGGCAGCCCTGTCTGGTGCCCCGGTAAACTGGGTACTCGTCTGACACATGGCGTCCCGTGCTCGCCCTAGCAGTGGGACCGGTATACAACAGCGTAATCCATCGTATCAGTGGGCCCGGGAACCCAAATCGGCGCAGGGCCTCGAACATAAAGGGCCAAGAGAGCGAGTCAAATGCCTGCTTTAGGTCCAACGCGACACAACCCGCTCGCGCCTGCGTAGCCGGCGTCGCCGTCATGACAGCATGCAGGCGTCTCGTGTTGAGGGAAGTGCTACGTCCTAGGAGGAAACGGCATTGGTCGCAGTGTATAAGGGTTGTCAGGTGGGGCTGGATTCGGAGGGCAATGGCTTTACTCAGTATTTTATATTCCGTGGCCAACATGGACAGCGGTCTGTAGTTCGTAAGCTCCAGAGCGTCCCTATCCGGCTTAGGGATAGATATCACCACAGCCTGCATGGTCGAGTGTGGCAAGTGACCTTTCTCGAAGGCCTCCTTATAAATTCGTTCCAGGATCGGTACTAGTATGTCGGCATAGGAAGAATAGAACTCCACCGGGAGCCCGTCCATGCCCGGGGTTTTGTTTCTGTTCAGGTGTTTGATTGCGGTGCGTATTTCGTGGTGGGTGATAGGGCCTTTTATAGCCTCCCGTACCTCCGCTGTCCATTGGGGAAAGGGGAGATCCCGCATGAAATCGGTTATAAGTGCAGGGTCGTCTGGTCCGGATCGGGCATACAGGGCAACGCCCGGTTTATGCCACATTGTGTGTCCACTAGGTTACCCTCTGGGTTACGTATTTGGGTAATAACTGGGGTGTCCGGCTTATCTCGTGTGATGCGGGCAAGCATTGCTCCTGAGCGGTCCGCCTCTGTGTGTTGCCGTTGCAAGTAGGCCTTGTAGTCTATATTACGCAGCGTTTCTAACGTCTCAGCGTGTAAGATGTCTTGTGTCTGTAAAGCTTGCTTCCTCCCAGGGTCTTCCACTGCTCCCCGCTCAAGTTCCGCTAAGCAGTCCTCCACCGTACACAGTGTCTGGTGGATCTCCTGTCTGGCGCCTACTAATTTCCCAATCGCCTCTCCCCTCACTACCACCTTCATTGCATCCCAGACTACTAGGTTAGAGGAGGTCGTGTCCCAGTTAACCTCCCAGTACCGTGACAGGGCCTCTGAGTGAGCTGCTTTAAATGGGCCGTCTTCCAAGTGTTGGGGGTTGAGTCGCCACGTAGGGACTGGAGTCAGGACCCTACCCCAGCAGATAGTGCATTTGAGAGGTCTGTGGTCCGAGAAGGTCTTTGCTAGGTATTTTGGGGCGCTCATCAGTGAGATCAATGCTTGGGAGCATAGGAAGCGGTCTATGCGCGTGTGTAAGTCGTGTACAGGGGAGTAGAAGGAATATTCTTTATGTGTGGGATGTACCTCCCGCCATACGTCCCTGAGTCTCCAGCCTTCTACCCATGCTCTGAACGTGTCTGTGAGCTTAGTCGCACCGGCCGCCTGTAGGGGCGGGTGTGACCTATCCGGGCCAGGTCCAGCACAGCATTCCAGTCCCCTCCAAGCACCCAGGGAATGTCCGCCCATGGGGATAGTGCCCTCCCGACCTTCTGTAGGAATAGATCCTGATCGTAGTTCAGAGCATATATGCTTCCCAAGACTATCAACTTGCCATCCAAGGCACCTTTCACCAGGATGTACCTGCCCTGATCGTCCACTTTCTTTTCTATAGCAGTAAATGGTGTTCCGTGTCGCACCCAGATAGTGGCCCCTCTGGAGAATGCAGAGTAGGATGTTGAGTATATAGTCCCTCTCCACTTTTTCTGTAGCTTCTGAGCTTCGGATACCGTAAGGTGTGTTTCCTGCAAGAAGGCGATTTTTGTATGCTGTCTAAGGAGATAGGCGTGGACCCGGTGCCGTTTCTGCACTGCCCCAGCCCTTGCACGTTCCAGGTGACTACCTTGTATGTGCCTATTCGGTCAGCCATGGTCAGTGTGTGAGGAAATCAGTCTCGGGGTTGGTCCTATGTCGAGAACATCGGGGAGCTGAAGACAGGAGTGTGCACCTATAATAATTATCAACAGTTCTAAACCAAACGTGGCGTTTCTGCACTGCCCAAGCCCTTGCACGTTCCAGGTGACTACCTTGTATGTGCCTATTCGGTCAGCCATGGTCAGTGTGTGAGGAAATCAGTCTCGGGGTTGGTCCTATGTCGAGAACATCGGGGAGCTGAAGACAGGAGTGTGCACCTATAATGATTATCAACAGTTCTAAACCAAACGTGGCGCAGCCATATAACCAAGCTGGGCCCAACGCTAACAGTAACAACATATAGAGCCAAATGTATGTGCATTCGCCTTGGGGGGGTGGGTTCAGCACACATACAGTCATTTCGGTATCAGTTCCGGTCTCCACCGGCTCAACTGTGGCCCGGCCGGGCACTCAATGTAAGCTTTATGTGTTCACGGACGGGGTTTTCATAATGGACAGTTAGCGGCCATGAGCCGCACCCCGGGGCTCCACAGTGCAGTACCCGTTCCAAAGAACGAGGAGCATTTTGGGGGGAGTGAGTTCTCGTCCTTTCACCCTGTCCTCTCACCCTCCTCCCGCCTCCATCACTGCTCCTTCGAGGTCCGACCCCCGGGGTCTAGGCATAACAGAAAAGGATACTTTCGTACCTTATAGTAAACGTGCTTCAACTGCTGTAGAGGAGTCTACTCGGGGTGATACCCGACAGGTCAGCAGTCTATGAGATCATCTGCAGCTCTAGGCGTGATGGTAGGAAAGAGCAGCACGCTGTCGTCTGAGTCCGAGTGACCGGTGGCGTCTTCGGAGTCCGATGTTATTTTCGCGGGGTCTTCCCTGAAGGTGCCGGCGAGCGAGATGGCCTCCCGTTGTCCGTCCCTCTGATGGTTCCTTGACGGGCCGCGCTCAGTGTTTCCTTTTCTGGATCCAGTCGGGGAGCGACGACTACCTCTCGATTCCTCCTCCGATGCTCTCGCCTCTGCCTCCTGGGATGCCTCTTGGCTGCCATCCAGGCCCATCACCTCTAGCCATTCTTCAGCGTCCATTGGGCTCTCGAAGAAGTGGGACTTCTTCCCGTGAATAATTTTGAGGCGGGCGGGAAAGAGCAAGGCATATTTCAGATGCGCGCTTCTCAGTTTCTTCTTCACCTCCATATAGGAGGCCCTCTGTTTCTGCACCATATTCGTGTAGTCTGGATAGAGCGATATTCTCCGGTTTTCAAATTGAATGGTGGATTTCTCACGAGCTTTCCTCAGTAGAGTGTCCCTATCCCGGTAGTTAAGGATACGGACTATGAGAGGGCGAGGCGGACGCCCCGGCTGAGGCTGTCCCGTCGGGATCCTGTGCGCTCGTTCCACACAGAAGTACGGAGAGTCCGTCCGTCGCCACGTGGTCTCTGAACCATTGTTCCATGAACTCTGCAGCCCGCGGTTCCTGACATCGTTCCGGCAGACCGATCACCCGTATGTTATTTCTCCGATTGAGGCCTTCCGCATCCTCGACCCGGTCCATCAGTGAGGCCACCTGCCCCTGGATGTCCTGAATAGATCTACCGTGGTCTGCCACCTTGGGTGTGATGTCCATGAGCGTCAGCACCTGGTCTTTGACCCTGTCTGCCAACTTGCCATGGTCCGCTTTTAGGAGGGACAGGTCACTAGTGAGAGTCCCCAGTTGGTGTTCCAACGCTTGTCGGGAGTCTCGGATCTCTTGGAGAATGAGGTCCAGCTTGTCCGTTTGTGTAGTACTTTGCTCTGACTGGCCCGCCCCGCCCGGGCCTCCTCCACTCACTCCTGTTCCGTTCAGCGGGTCGGAACCCGTCGGCTCTCCCGGGCCCTCCACATTTCTCTGCCCCTTCCGGAACATGGTGTGCTAAACCGATTGTCCTTAGCCGATCCTTCCAGTTGTCCCTCGGTGTATAGGTAGTGGGCAATCTCCTTCCGAGTACCGGGTGCTTAACAGGGGGCCAGGAGTCAGCCTATCATGTGCAGGCAGTGGCTCTAATGTCCAAGACCCTATATTCAAGTCAGCTAGGGTCGCCGTTGGTCCCTGCGTAGGTCCCGCTCGGCATGCACTTTAACCCCCGGTCCTGATAGTATGGGGACAGCAGCCTCGTTGCGGTATGTCGGGGCCTACTCTGCCCCTTCTCAATGTCGATCCTCCGGGCTCCTCCGGCTACGGGGGTGCGTCCCCGTCTCTTAATGTGGTGCCTCAGTAGTCCCCGCTCTCAGCCCTCGGGTGGGGGAAGGGCCGGTATGTCGTAGGGCTCGGCTCTGATCTTAGATAGCCTCCCCTGGGGCCCGGGCCTTTATCTGGGCCTCTTCAGAAAGGAGCTCCCTCCTCGGTGTTGTTGCCTCCCAAGTTCGGGGTCTACACTGGGCAAGGGTCGTCTTCAGGGGCAGCCCCAGTCGCTTACAGTGCACCGCACTGGATCTCGGCCCCCCCCAGCTCCCGGGCGAAGTCACCCGCTGACCACAGTGTCTTCAGGGGTGGGGGGGTCAGGAGGCAGCTCGCAGGGATGTCTCGGGCCCCCAGTAGCTCAATGGGCTCACCTCGCTCCCAGTCTCCTCTCCAGCCAGGCGTCGCAAAATGGCGGGTCCGCACCGTCCGGTGATCCGCGGCGGGCTCTCGGGCCTCAGCACGTCTGTCCCGGCCCTCCTCGCTGCGCTACAGCCGCTCCTCCCTCAGTCGATGGTGTCCGCGGGAGGCCCGCCGCTCAGCTCCGTCTCACACTGGGCGCTTCCGCAATCCCGGGCGCCGTCTCCCATCGGGTCCCAGTGCGCCCAGGGCCACCGTCGGATCTGCAGCGCACTCCACCTCCCGGTCCCACGGGCCTGTGCCACGAGTCTCGGCGCGGCCTGGAAAGTGTCCCTATCGGCATTCTTTCTCGCCACTGCACAGATTCCCGGACTCCAGGCAGAGCTCCGCAGCAGTTGCGGGTGTTTTTATCAAGCGATGTCCTCTGTAAATCCGTGTAGGGACGGATTAAGCCTGGCCGGGCTCAGAGCACTAGCGAAAGCCGTCCGCCATCGTGGCTGTTCGGCCACGCCCCCCATAAATATTAACTTACTTACCTAAAATTCAATATTTTTGTAGTCTACATTCTGTCCATTCGATATTTTGCCCATTCTATATTTTTAACTCGATATTTTGCCCATTCTATATTTTTTACTCGATATTATGACTGTATACCCTTGCTGCAACATGTTTCCCCCTTCTCAATTTGTGATTGCTCAATGGGACCTAAGTCTTACTTATTTTTTTTTTTGAGAGTTTTATATAGCGCGAACTAGACCCAAACTGAATCAGGTATCAGAGCGCTTTACATAGCACCAGTTACGTTACATGAGGACACGCATTCATTTTAGGCACAGGGAGATTAAGTGATTTGCCCAGAATCACAGGAGGTTTTTGGCGTCGTTACCGAGACTCGAAACCAGATCCCCAGGTCCGAGGTTGAGCGCCCTAGCCGTTAGGCCAAAACGTGTATTCCTTTTGAGACACTCTAGAGTATCCTTTATAGCATCCCTACATCAAAACAGTGCTGCTGGTTGCCATCACCTCAGCTTGATGTGCTCTGTGTTCATCCATCACATATCACCTTCTTCCCAGATATGCTGGTCCCGTGTATTAGGATATCCTGTGCACTGAAAGCTGTGGCTCTGTTCCACTTTGGTCAATCCATCACCCTGCCAGTGTTCTATGCACTCTGTCACCCCTCTAAGAAGGAAAAGAGACTCTATTGCTTGGACCCCCAAAAGAATGCTCAACTTCTACATCAATTGTTTTAACACCCCCAAGTGGACGATCAAAAAAATAAAGATTATAGTGATGCGATAGTTAAAATAAAATCTTCGAAATTCACTGGAAAAAACAATGTTTTGTTTGAAAATGAGTAGTCTTTAAAGCGCACTTGCGCAAAATCCAATAGACGGATCGTACAGGATTCCGAAGCCTACAGTGAACTGTTCTTTGTGGCACTGTTAAAATAATGGGGAATTTCGAAACTATTTCAGACCAGCCGGGGGACCTTGTAAGATAGTAAGACCCTCAATCCAGTCTCTGGGTATTTGTAAAATGTAAGTAACATGCTTATTAAAGGTTCCACTTAAGAGATCTGAGCCCGAGAGGGTGAGAAAACTAGCACTGTCAGCGTAGCGGGTAACAATAAAATTTTACAGAGCGGTAATCTTTAACTTGGAATGAGTGTTAAACTCGCTGCCAGATTATGTTCACTATTATTATTTTTAACGTGTACTGACAATGCTCTCAGAATGTGATCCATAACTATGATTGAAACATTGAAAAAATATGAAAAAATATTGTTTGTGTTTACGGTGGTAATGGTCTGTTGAAGTCACATGTCTTCTTTATTTGAACACTTTTTGTGACATCACTCCCTTACTCGTGAACAAGGAAACTTGGTTTCCGAAACGCATAGAGGCTTGCCATCTAAATAAACTCTGTTGGATAAGCAGTTGTGGTGCCGTGGATCGTTGTTTTCGTGGAGGATTGAACGAAGAAATTGTGGATGTTAGGGTGTCGCTAACCCGCCACGGCCCGCCGTCGCAAGTGGCTTGCAGTTGAAGCGAAGGCTACCGGTGGACAAATGTATACACCTGTACATTTTATATTTACATGCATACACACTGAAAAAAATAAAGATTAAAGTGATGCGATAGTTAAAAAAAAATCTTCGAAATTCACTGAAAAAACCAATGGTTAAAGAAATGTTATTGTTTGGTGAAAATCTCGGTGACAGTGTAACATTTTAAAATAAAAAGCAAAAACACAGAAATTCACCAGTTCTAGTTATCTCGAGTGACTAACTTGGTGCTCTAAAGTAACCATAACTTTCGCCCCAGTCATGCAGCGTTGGTGTTCACGATTAAAAAAATTGCCTAATATGTGCTCAGTGTTAATTTTTTATCCGCAAAGAACGCACTTTGAGCCTGTGTAAGGGAAGCATGATAAGCTCCAAAGCGAGCTTTAAAAATCTCTTTCCTATTGGGAGAATAGTTCTTCTGCCTAATCCGTTCAAGCTTTTTACAGGATTTGCATTCTGTGGCCAGGGAGTCAGAGAACCAAGAGGCAGGGAGCCTACCCTGTGCTTCTTCCGTCCTTGCAGAGGGGCCAGAGCATCTGCTGTCCCTACTAATCAAGATGCGACAGCCCTCTCATCAGTCTCAACCTCATTAGTCAGGTAGTGTCAAGAAAATTCACCAATTCCGCGCTATCCACCTTTGACAATGCTCTAGATGTCATGGGGTCTGCCATCTTGTAGAGCCGACACACTTTCCACTTTCAAATAGAAGATCAGGAAATGGTAACAGAATTATACAAAAACAGTACCGTTTTGGGGGGTGGACCTGTGAATGGGCTCAAACTAGAAAGTTCTGCAGGAGCAAGTGAGCAATGTTCCTTTTTGGATGGACCTGACTGGCCAAACAATAGTGCTTTGTGAATGTGTGGAAGGACACCCCGTATCTGCCTGGCACATATCTGTGTGCTAATGTACTAGTAGCAGTATTGGTACTGGTGGAATTGGCGCACAGCCCTTCTGGATGCTGTTTCTTTGCAAATGTCTAGCAGATCTTAATTCTGAGCATAATCCACTGTGAGATGGTACACTTCTGCATGACTTTTCGCATTTTTTCGCTCTGGCGAACCCCACAAAGAGTTGATCGTCCACTTGGGGGTGTTAAAACAATTGATGTAGAAGTTGAGCATTCTTTTGGGGGTCCAAGCAATAGAGTCTCTTTTCCTTCTTAGAGGGGTGACAGAGTGCATAGAACACTGGCAGGGTGATGGGTTGACCAAAGTGGAACAGAGCCACAGCTTTCAGTGCACAGGATATCCTAATACACGGGACCAGCATATCTGGGAAGAAGGTGATATGTGATGGATGAACACAGAGCCTGAAGCTCACTCGCACATCAAGCTGAGGTGATGGCAACCAGCAGCACTGTTTTGATGTAGGTATGCTATAAAGGATACTCTAGAGTGGCTCAAAAGGAATACACGTTTTGGCCTAACGGCTAGGGCGCTCGACCTCGGACCTGGGGATCTGGTTTCGAGTCTCGGTAACGACGCCAAAAACCTCCTGTGATTCTGGGAAAATCACTTAATCTCCCTGTGCCTAAAATGAATGTGTGTCCTCATGTAACGTAACTGGTGCTATGTAAAGCGCTCTGATACCTGATTCAGTTTGGGTCTAGTTTGCGCTATATAAAACTCTCAAAAAAAAAAATCAGGGATTTCCAGCCAGGATTCAATTCCTTTATTGGCAAGGGGACTAAGAGTGCCCATCCGAGTTCTTTCACACACTTCTTTCCTAGGGTGCTGTTCATGTATTGCTGGATGTTATTTGTCTCATATGATTTCATTAGGCCCGCTAACACTCTGATGTCCTTGAATCTGGCTGTGTCGTCCTTCCTTGATAACAGGATGATTTGGTTGTTTAGTGCCTTCTCAATTACAGAATAGTTTAATTTCTCTTGGGGCCAGAACGCTATAGATAGACCCAACTCTGCCAATATCTCGAGACAATACTTCTGCAATGGGGTCAATTTCCCTTCAAAAATCATTTCAGCACCTCCTTTAAGGATCCTTTCTGAGTTTTTGGTGTCATAAACAAGAATTTTACCAGCGTGCTCCTACATCCGTATTTTTGTTGCACCACGCCAAACTCTAGTCAGATCAAGGCATTTTGTGTGTATTTAGAAAGTCCCAAAAAACTTTTATAACACAGGCACTGGGCTATTTCCATGATCTTTTCCATCTTCCCTGGGAACGCTTGAGATGCATACCCAGCAACTGCCAGCAGTTTGGATTTTGTCACTCTCCTTATAGGTTTCTAAGTTGGGCAGTGTACTTTGCCCTGTAGCTTGCACAATGCATAGATGGTGGATTGTCTTTTGGGTTGTGTTTGAGCTGGGGTGTGGTTGTATTTCCTTTGTCGTTTAACCACGCTCCTAGATAGTGGTATGCTCTTTCTGTTGCTATGTTGTTACTGCCCAGCCTCCACTTTAAACACCCTTTTTTCAGGTATTGACAAAAATCACAACTTTGATTTTTCTGGGGTTGGTCACGAGTTTGTTTGCCTCATTAAAGATGTTCAGTGCTTTCAGACCTCTTTGTGACCCTAGTCTGGTGAGATCGATAATCACCAGATCGTCTGCGATTATCGTGGTTAAAAAGGTAGCGCCTTGTAGGGCATTCCCCAGATCGGCTGTGTACAAATTGAAAAGTGTTTCCGCTAAGACGCAGCCCTGTCTTAGTCCTTGATCTGTGGGAAGTTTGTGTGGTATTGTGTTCCCTGCCAGTTTGATTCTCACCCAGGTGTTAGTATACAATGACATAATTGCCTTCAGTAATTTACCTGGGGTCTTCCAGCTTGTCAGTTTGTGCCATAGCTTGCTTCGATTTACTCCATTAAAGGATGCTGAATAATCAACAAAGCATGCCAATACTGGCAGGTTGTTTACGGAATTTGCCTGCTGTGTCAGAAACGAGAGTGCCATTATGTTGTCTATAGTCGAGCAGCCTTTTTGGAATCCTGTTTGAGAGAAAGGTGTGATTCCATTGCCCTCGATCCAGGCAGTTAGCTGCTGTGAAAAGGTGCTGGAGTACACTTTGCCATAGATGTCTGACAAGGCAATGAGCCTGTAATTTTTTGGGTCGGTTTATACTCCCTTCTTGTGGATTGGTTGTAGTATCGAGCCGCGCAAGGAATCTGGTACGTCTCACAAAGATCTGCATTCCATATGCAAAGTTGATAGAAGCTCCGACCAGACTTTGGTATCCTGTTTAAATAGGCCGCCCGGTAGGCCATTAGGACCTGGAGCTCCTTCCCTTTTTATCTTTCATATGACCTTTATGATCTCTTTAGGTTCCTGTGACCGCTTCATGTGTCTAGTCTTCTTTCTCCGCGGACGCCCCTTCTGGCCATGTGTTCCTCCTACTACTTTGGCACCTAGGTGTCAACCTGTAGATTTTTGCCATATGTGCCAGCCAGGTTTCCACCGTAACTAAGTTTAACCTGTCCGTTTTTATGTTTTCCATTTTAGCGATATATTCCCAAAATTGCTTCTGTTTGTTGTATTTGCACAAATCAAATATCTTGATCCATTCCGTCTCCAGTGTCAAACGTTTTTGTTTCCATATTAGGTGTTTATGATTCTGCTGGGCTTCTTTAAAGGCACTCTCTGCCCCCAGGGTGCCAGTTTTGTAGTATGCCCGTTTGCCCTGTGGGAGAGTGTGGATACTATCCTTCAGACCTTTGTTGTATTTCCCAATTTGTTCTGAGTTTCCAACCATCTTGTGGACCCTGTTCCTTGCCCCAGTTAACAGGGCCATACGCAGCTATTCAATCCAGATCACCCAATTCTGGATAGAAGGAGTGGGGGGCTTGTTGTGTCCCGTCCGTGTTGATCCCTGATTCCAGGACTCACAATTTGCAGCAGTAATTGGTTGCATCTAATCCTTTTCAATAATTTGTACTCCTTCAACCCTAGTGTGTTGCATATGGGCTCCAGATCCTCTGGGTTGTCACACTGAAGATTACATTTTGTGTTGAGCATTGTGTGGTCACCTGAATCATGTTGGTTTGTCCAGAGCCTAAGATCCGGTGTCTCATGCTTTTCCTAATGAAGGTATAATCAATTATTGTTTGAATGTTAAAGGTGAAAAAGTTTGGCTCCTTAGGGGTCTGTTGCTCGGTCCAGGCCTAGGATCCTGTACCTCAAGTTTTTCCTAATGAAGGTATAATCAATTATTGTTTGATTGTTAAAGGTGAAAAAGTTTGGCCCCTTAGGGTTCTTTTGCTCGGTCCAGGCCTGAGCTCAGATTAATTCAAAGGAGCTTAAGAAGTTGTTAAATGCTCTTTCAGCGGTTGTTCTATATGCGTTGTCCGGACTCAAATGGTGGAGGTTGAAGTCTCCAGTGATGATCAGGTCCATGTGGGCGCATTCACAAAGCACTTCCTGTAAAATGGCAATGATCTTGTTTAGTTCTTACCAGCTTCGGGAGACCGTTGTTATTAAGATATACATAGATAATTAAAATTTCCTTTCTCGATTTTCGATCAAATAGCCCACTTATCACAATGCACTGTATTGTGTCCGGCGGTTTCCCAATCTCTTTGATGGAAAATTCCATTGTATGTTTTACATATATAGCAAGTCCAACCAAGGGCCAGCCGTAAGAATGTAATTTTCTAGCTGATACGTATACGCTTGCAGAGCCTTGTAAGTGGATGTCCTCAATTGCCCAGGTTTCCTGTAAGCAGAGTATGTCTCCCTCTTTGATCTTTTTCATTGCCGAGATGCTGTTTCGTGTGCTTGTGATTCCTGCCACATTCCATTTCATAAGCTTCAGGCTTGGTTTTTGTACTCTCTTAGGAGACCCATCATCATGAAATTGCGGTTTTTACATTGTCTTGTGACTTTGTGCTAGGAGTAATTATTATAGTGACTTCCCTGTGTTGTGGTGGCATTGCAGGACACCTCGCGGGTCTGGGACCTGGGCCAACCTTGGTCTTCTGCGTTACCTTCAGTTACTTTTCTCTAGCTTTGACCCTCTATTTTACTGAGTTTAATCTTGACGTTGTGAAAGCTGGGAGAGATTTCTGAGGCGTACATCCCTCTGAGGAAGCTTTGTGCAATTGCACCGTTTCTTTGTTGTTCGGGGTTGCCGCCCTCTTGAACGTCAAGCACATGTGGGTATTTTACATGGTGTTGTGTAAAATACCCCTCACACACCAACAGGCCCCTTGGTGTCATGCTTCATCATTGGGGTCTTCGCATCCCGCTAAGGGGACGCGGCACGCTGCGACCTGCGACTACGCGGGAGCGTTGACAAGTTGGACTATGTGTGGTGTGTGTTGAGTGCAGGTGAAGGGATTTATGTGAGTGAAGGGTGTGGTGAAGAAAATTTTAAAAAGTACCTGGCTAGTGGGTGGTGCGAAAAAACTTTATTTCTACCCCTAGCTGGTGCTGTTAAAAAGGTGTGCAAAAAGGGTGAGGTTGTATTGTCTTAATTAGGGACAGAACCTCTGGTGTGACGCACCAATTTTTAAAATTTTCTTCACCACACCCTTCACTCACATAAATCCCTTCACCTGCACTCAACACACACCACACATAGTCCAACTTGTCAACGCTCCCGCGTAGTCGCAGGTCGCAGCGTGCCGCGTCCCCTTAGCGGGATGCGAAGACCCCAATGATGAAGCATGACACCAAGGGGCCTGTTGGTGTGTGAGGGGTATTTTACACAACACTGAGTGTTCCCCCTTCCTGTGATACACACTGGTAGTAGGATTCTTCTTGTTTATTTTTCAGTGCCCGTGGAGTAGGAATCCTACTTTTGTACTCTACCTCCCTCCTCTGTTAATTATGGTATTTTACATGCCCAGTTTTTCGAAACTCTACTTTTCCAGTAGGACCAAATCAGCATGGGCATTTGTCTTCCATGTTGTTAGCGTGTTTCCCACGGTGGACCGCTGCTTGTTCTCCTCAGAATGTACGCTGAGGAGGTTTTTGCTCGTTATGTGTTCCAACGAGGGAATGTGTTGAAGTAATTTCAAAATATTTCCCCTATTGAGAGTGTCTTTCCTTCCTCGTGACGTAAACTGAGGGTAAAACATCACTTTCTGTGCTGCCACTATGTGTGCCCAGGAGTCTGCTTTGATATTTATATGGAGCTGTGTGGCCCTATTTTCCATCGAGGTATCATGAATCGTTCACTTGGCGATCTTTGGCTTGACCAGTCGCTGTTGCTCTCCACTGCCCCATAAATACTACTTCTTGGTTCGTTTGTGGTTCTTCATGTGACGCTTGACAGGCAGCTTCTATACCCGGGGCTCTTGTTTGTGTTGAGCTCCCTCCAGTCGCCGCATGCGCAGGCCTGTGATCATGATTCAGGCTCCTCCTGGTCACCTCTTGGGCTGCCCTAGACTCTGTTCTGTCTGGATTTTGGACAGAGGTTTTAGCCGTACTTGCTTAATTGTCCCCGGTGGACGTTAATACGTAAACTTGTGTGTCCATCGTGGGGACCCTTTTTTTTCTTTCAAAAATCGGAAAGAGCTTTATACTTGGGAGTTCTTAGATCATGACACTTTTCTTTTCTATCGCAAGATGTCACTACCAGCTCCTTATTGCGTGTGTTTGCCTCATAATTTTTTTTCTTTTCTTTAGTCTTTTTCTCACGTCTTGAAAGAGGTTTGCTGCCCATGTTTATGGGGCTAAAGAGGCTTGTGGTATTAGTGCTCCTGGTCCTGTGGCTCTCTTCAGTCGCACCCATCCGTTGGAGCCGATTGGTAGTATTACTGGTGTTGGGAGCGAAGGTAATGTTGGGACTACTAATTCTATTTGCCCCGTCCATTATTGTATTGCAGAAGCTCTGTTAAATATTATCTGTTTGTCTCGAGTAAGCTTGCGTCTTTCCTCAAGCTCATTGGTCTTGGTTGTGATTGTATCCTGTGTGCCTTGTTACTTACAGACGTTGCCTATATTTAATGTTTATTTCTGGATTTATTTTGAGTCCATTAATTGAATTCAGATTCTTTAGATCTGTGATCAGTATCAAAACCTCCGGCAGGGTTGGAAGCTTCACTACGATGGCTCTACAATGGCAGTGTTTTGTGTTAGCTAATTTTTCTAGATTTTCCAGCTTGATGCTTATATTTGCGATGACCAGAGCTATAGTTTGCATTGTGTCCATTTGGACCACTAATTTATGTGACTTCCAATTGAGGGCATTTGTGGCTGCTGCAAGTGTGTCGTTAATCGGGAACAGCAGGTTGCCTTGGTCTATAAGCCGGTCCTGGCTTGTCTCCATGCCCTCCTCCAGATGAGGATTGCGTAGCCTGTATGTTGTATTCCTCCTGCTCAGCGGCCTCATTCCTTGATGTTGATCGTCCTCATGTGCCCCTGCCTTGGGAGTGCCGCTCCATGTGTCGTCCCGTCCTCTTAAGTTCTGGGTGCTGGTATGGATGAATTCCAGTTCGATTTTGCCACCTGCAGCGTCTACTGCTTTGATTCATGTATCTGTCGCAGGTACCCTCTGGTCTGACAGTTGGAAAGATCTGGAGCACAACATCTTTAAGGGTGACTCGCTGAGTAACTCACACTTCATCCAAGGCTTAGAAGTCAAACCTGAGGAAAGTTCTATCACACTATTGTCTTCCTTGCTTGTTAGTGGGCATGGGCAAATAGTAGAAGTGGTTGAATTGTCCAGATTATGCGTATCCAGCACCGGAGCTGCAGCTGTGCCTTCGTCTACTTCCAGGCCGGCCTCTGAGGGTCCTGTGGACGTTTGAAGTATGCCCTGCTTTGCCTGGGGGGGTCTGTTGATGTCCACCTGTCATTTGTGCACTGTTGTTTTTTCTGTAATTATTCCCAAGCATAACGTTGGACCTGACGTTGGGCATTGTATCCACTCTCCTATAATATTCGCCCAAGGTTTTGGGCCCTCTTTGGGCGCTCTCTGCAGCACTGCCCCTTCCTTTCTGCAGTCTTCTGTTTCCCCAGTTTTGCCTTACATGCCGCTCTTCTCTGCAGGAAGCCTTGGTGGGCTATTTTACAGCCTGCTTCGATGATGCCTGTTGCTTTGACTTGCCGGTGGTTGTCCCCCAGGTTCCCTCTTGCTGGTCCTGTTGACCTATTCGGGTGGTATTCCAGATGGTTGTCGGGATGGCCCTTTGGACTCTAGTACGGGCCAGGGGTACAGCTTGAATCTCGCTCGTGATGTGGCATGCTGGGGTTTAATTTTTGGCTCCGCTGTGTGGCTGATCTGCCACTATGTGGACTTTTGGTCTGGCAAGTTCGAAGAGGGGAGCACTCCATGGCCGCAAGCCGCACCTGCACCTAAGCAGGCCGCCTGCATGGCAGAGGAGCTCAACCACGCACAGCACACTAATGCAACCGAGTTTCCCTTGTACTTGCAGTAGCTCTAGGTCTCGCTAAGCTCTATTGTGCGACCACACCACTTCTCTGCATTCCTCACCATGATCTGGGTAAAAAGCCGGCATTGTTCTCTGCTCGGGGTCTGAAGCATGCACCCCTGTTGAAACTATGTGCCTGTATGGTTGTATAGCTGTGTGGCAGTAGCTTTGGATGTCCACGTCCTGTCGAGTTGCACTTCAGGGGCTGTGCCCCCCCTCCAGTTGTCACTAAGGGGGGACAATGGCTGTAACTGGTTGCAGTTGGACCAAATTAGGTCTTCCGCTAAAGGAGCTAAGGCAGCGAGGTGTGTGTAGCAGGCCCCCCTATGGTGCAGCACAAGCCACGCCCGCTCAGCACAGGCCGCTTCCGTGCTGCCGGAGTGCACCCGCATCTCTGTCTCTGGGCTGTCCCACTCCCCCTCTATGTGCTCCCGCCACTAGGGGGCTAATGGCGTCTAAGTAGCGTGCGGGTGTCGCGTTCCGGACGCATTGTCTTCTTCGCCCATCCAACAACAACCAGCTGTGTTCGCAATGGCCGGATCCTGGGCGCTCACCTGCTCCCCTTGGCCTGCGGTGCCGCGAGTCACCGATTCACTGCTTCTGCCCCCGGCCTGACGTTGCTGCTGCTTCCGCCTCCTCCTTGCTTGAAGTGCTTGCCTAACGTCACCGCACCACATGATACTCGTCCTTTCAAGCAGCCTTTTGCCATGTGTGTCCTAGTCCTATCCGATCGATCTATGTAAAAAAACTGAAAAAGGCTCTTTTCAGAGCTACCCTATATTTTCAATATCTAACATTTTCCAATATGTTTCTCTTCAAAAAAATAAACCCTGTGAGTCTCGCATGAGCCAGACATGCCAATGAACCTTACATAGATATTATATTTTAATGTTTGCCTTTATCTTTACCACATAAGGTGGCTCTCAAAAGAGCCGTGTTTTGTTTTTGAAGGTTTTTGAGTTTTTTGTGCTTTTAGTAACAATTGTTTCTTTTTTTACATTTGTAGAATTCAGAAGTGAGGAGACTTCAGAAAAGTAAGGGTTTCTAAACTTGGATATAAAGTATGGGTAACATTTAAAAAATCTAATGCCTAGGAGGGCATTTGTGCTCTTCTGCTAGCTTGTTCTCTGGCATTCTCTTCCTAAGAGAAAATGATTGTGTTGCAAAGACAACAGAAAAGGTGCTTTATTCAAGAATGTTGGGTTCTTTTTACCCTGACTTGCCACAACCTGAGACAGAGCTAGTTGACCTGCTTGAACAAAGTAGATGCACCTGACAAGGCATCTAGCTTTGCACTGCTCTGCATCTCTGCCAAGCTAGATGTTGAGGATGCATTGCCTTTAAGTGTCGCAACATCCCCATTGTTCCCATACTATAATTGTTCTTGTTACCTCTGCTAAATTCCCTTTGGCACAGTTTGCACATCACGTACTTTGCGGACACTTTATTCCCTCCAGTTGCCATCTCAAAGAATTGCCACGCAATAATTCCTTTAGCGGCTTAGAAGATGCAGTTGGTACAGTGGTTGCTTGTTCATCACTATCAGATGAAGACATGTTTTCTCCTCGCCAGAGGACTGCACAGATACACGAAAAGATCCCGGTAGGCAACTTTAGATGTTTACATATCACATTAAAGAGCTGCCCCTAAATGAGTAAAGACTGACGACTCCCATCAATGATTCATAGCAATATTGTTAACTAATCAAGGGCTAGATGTAGGTGGCTAAATACCGGTCGGTAAAGCCGAAATTCCGTAAATTTCAGCGTTACGACCGGTATTTAGCCATGTGCAATGTAGGTATTACCGAATGCCATCGGTATTAACGAATCGTTAAATTAAAGAGAAATCAGTTACCGATTCCTTATTTACCGACCAGCTGACACCGAAACTCCAAAATACCGAATCGGTAAATAGGAAATCGGTTTAAATTCGGTAATGTGATGTACCAAAAATCGGTTATACCGAATTTGTCCAAATTCGGTAGTTAAGAATCGGTAATTACCACTGACCCAGAGCAGGTGGTAATCAGGTGCAGTGCATAAAAACAGCCCCAAAATGCAACAGTGTGAACACAATGGCGGCCCTCTACGTCATAGCAAGGCGGCTACGTTTGCGAGCAGCAGGACTGAGGGTTTGGAGACGAGTAGAGCGTGTGTGCAGACTGTGTCTCACACTGTTCCAAATGACTGAGGCATAAATACATGACAGGTACAGGCTACACCCACAAACCATCCTAGACCTCATACGGGACCTGCAACCATACCTGGAGCATTAGACACCAAGGGCGCATGCCATACCAACACATGTGCAGGTGCTCTATAGCCTGCACCTACTCGCTTCAGGAAGTTACCAGGGTGTGATAGCTGCAGCAGTTGGTGTGTCACAGAGTTCCCTGTCTCGTTTCTTCAACTCCTTTTTGGACGCCATGATGCAGAGAATGCATCACTACATACGCTTCCCCAGCACACAGGTGGAGCTGCAGAAGACAAAGCTGGATTTCTACCAAAAGGCACAGTTCCCACATGTAACAGGCTGCATCGATGGGACCCACATACCAATATGCCCACCTGCAGCTACAGAATACTTATACCGCAACCGCAAATCCACTCACTCCATCAACATGCAGGTGATATCTGACGCAGACTACATCATTACGGACATTGTGGCCAAATTCCCAGGGAGTACCCATGGCTCCTACATATTCAGCAACAGTGGGATCTATACACGTCTGGCTGCTGGTGAATTTGGAGAAGGATACCATCTAGGTAAATCAATGTGACACACCCTGATGTATACCTTGGAAGAATGTATTGGTGACCCAAATTAATGGCACTTTCTTTCCCATTTAGGTGACAGCGCATATGCCGTCCGGTCATTCATCCTAACTCCATACCTCAATCAATCCACCCCAAGTGAGAGGAGATACAATGTGGCACATAAAAACACATAAAAACACACGCAACGTTGTGGAGCGCACCTTTGGACTACTAAAAAGCAAGTTCCGTTGCCTTCACAAAAGTGGAGGTGCACGTCAGTACCGCCCCATCATCTGCTGCAAAATATTAGCAACATGTGCAATGCTGCATAACCTTGACACAAAGAAAGGAACAGCAGTGGAACTGACTCTGAGGACGAGGGTGAGGACTATCCACCTCCAGAGCACAGCGCAGCAGGTGTAGCAGCAGCACCGGATGGGAGACACAGACGGGCTGAAATAACACGCAAATATTTCTGAGTGAGTAAGGGAACATAGCCAGTTACTGTATTTGAGGGATGGTGTTTAATGATCAGAGCACACCACCAAGATCAAAAGCAGTGTCCTTACAAACATGGGTTACATCACCCATTTCAGTACAATCATATCATGGCTGGCTCTATTTCCTGCGCCCACACGTTGCACTGCCACGTTCCTTTGCCCCACTGTCTGCACTGCCAGTTTGTCCAGGGCCAGCGCTGTGGCGTTTGCTGCGCCTCCTGGTCTCTGTGGGAGAGGGCGTGATGCTACTATGGCTAGTAGCCTCCTCACTTTCACCCCATCAGCAGTAGTGGCCACCTTGTCTGTTTGCAGCAGTTCAAGTGCAGTGGTCACGGTGACCAGCCCCCTAGCCACATCCCAACTACAGTGTGCTATCTCCTCCTGCATGGCTATTGAGCGTCTGCACATGAGAGAGGTTGCAGTGGACAGGCGGTTCACCGCCTTGGTGTAATTATCTAGTTTCTGCCTCTCCCTGCGCCTAGACAGGCGGTCCTCCTCCAACTTGCTGCAGAGCTGCCTCACAGCCGACGCCACGTCACACATGCCTTCAGCCATGGTGGTGTTCATGGCATTGATGCCCTTTTCAATGCGATGCAAGTGAGCATTGATGTGTGCCATCTCCCGCTGCACTGACCTGATCGCTCTACCTTGCAGGCGCTGGACCTTCAGCATGTTACCTTCAAGCCCAGCAAACACACTGTCATCTTCTGGACCCTAACAACGGACCCAGACCAAGCGGCCACAAACCTCAGGCAATGGATTACCCACAGTGCGGACGAACTAGCACCCCTGAAAAAACACCAATTGAAATCATTCAGCAAAAAGGCTCCCTGGTGTAATGATGACCTTAAAAAATCCAAGAAGACATGCCGCACCCTGGAGAAGAATTGGAGAAAAGAACCAACCTCAGACAACATGGCCTCCCTCAAGACAGCCACCCGCAAACACCATCAACTGATTCGATCCGCCAAGAAATCAGCATTTAAGGACCGTCTCGACAACAATTCTCATAACAGCAAGGAACTCTTCAATATCGTCAAAGAATTCACCAACCCTCCCGCAGCATCCAACGACATCACTAACTCCCAAGACCTCTGCGATGCGCTATCCTCCTTCTTCTACAACAAAATTGCCGACATCCACAACAGCTTCAAGAATACTCCCAATGACCAACTCACCCCACCCCCTTCTGATCCCACCCCTCCAACTAACTACCTCAACTCCTGGAACCCAATCACCGTTGAAGACACCATTCGCCTCATGAACTCAATCCACTCTGGCTCACCTTCTGACCCCTGTCCCCACTACATCTTCAACAAAGCTGACTCCATCATCGCTCCCCAACTCCGCGATGTCATCAACTGCTCCTTCAACTCCGCCACCTTTCCAGAAATATGGAAACACGCCGAACTTAGCGCCCTTCTGAAAAAAACAACAGCAGACCCCTCAGAACTGAAAAACTACCGACCCATTTCCCTCCTCCCTTTCCCGGCCAAAGTCATCGAGAAAGCCGTCAATAGCCAACTCGCAGCTTCCTTGAATCCAACAACTCCCTGGATCCCTCACAGAACGGCTTTCGAGCCAAACACAGCACCGAAACCGCCCTCATTGCGGCGACCGACGACATCCGAGCACTCCTGGACAACGGTGAAACAGTGGCCCTCATTCTACTCGACCTCTCCGCCGCCTTCGACACTGTCTGTCACAACACCCTCATACAACGCCTCAACAACATCGGCATACAAGGAAAAGCCTTGGACTGGATCATCTCGTTCCTAGCCGGGAGAACCCAGAGAGTCCGACTCCCCCCTTTCTACTCAGAGCCCACCGAAGTCATCTGCGGCGTACCTCAAGGCTCCTCACTCAGCCCCACCCTCATCACCGTCTACATGAGTCCCCTCGCCTCCCTCGCACGTCAACACAACCTCAAAATCATCTCCTACGCCGACGACACCCAGCTAATCCTTTCCCTCACCAAAGACCCCAACACCGCCAAAAACAACCTTCACGAAGGTATGAAAGAAGTAGCCGAATGGATGAAACAGAGCCGCTTAAAACTCAACTCAGACAAAACGGAGGTGCTCATCCTTGGATCCTCCCCCTCAGCTTGGGACGACTCCTGGTGGCCTTCCGCTTTGGGATCAGCGCCCACACCCACAGACCATGCACGTAACCTTGGCTTCATTCTAGACTCCTCTCTCTCAATGTCCAGACAAGTCAACGCCGTATCGTCCTCCTGCTTCAACGTCCTTCGAATTCTCAAAAAGATCTTCCGCTGGATCCCCCTCGAAACAAGAAAGACTGTCACCCATGCACTGGTCACGAGTCGACTGGACTATGGCAACACACTCTACGCCGGAATTACAACAAAATTGCAGAAAAAGCTCCAGCACATCCAAAACGCATCAGCGAAACTCATATTAGACATCCCGCGCCAAGAGCACATCACCGGTCACTTAAAAAATCTCCACTGGCTTCCCGTCAACAAAAGAATTACTTTCCGCCTTCTTACCCACGCACAGAAGGCCCTTTATAATCTAGGACCCGAATGCCTCAACACCCGACTGTCCTTCTACTATCCCACCCGCCAACTAAGATCATCCAATCAAGCCCTCGCCGCAGTCCCGCGCATCCGAAAAACCACCATGGGTGGCAGATCCTTCTCCTTCCTGGCCGCCAAGACCTGGAACTCACTCCCCACCCACCTCCGCCTTACTCAGAATCACATCTCCTTCAGAAAAGAAATGAAAACTTGGCTATTCGATAAACAGTGAACCCCTCCCTCTAGCGCCTTGAGACCCTCTGGGTGAGTAGTCCGCTTTATAAATGCCTGAACTTGAAACTTGAACTCTGGATGTGAGGACTGGCTGCCCTAGCCCTGCGGCGTCTGGAAGATGTGTGGGCACGCTCTGTTGGGGACTGTGATCTTGCCCCGTTGCCGTCCTCAGCCACTGTCGACTGTTGACCCCTGTGCTGTCCTCCTCAGACACCTCCATCTGCTGGAGGGTGGCCACTGTATGTCTCCTGCCGGACGGTGGTGGTGGCATTGATTGTGGCAGTGGTGATGGTGGCGTTGAAGGGAGCTGTGGTGATGGTGATGGTGGTGGCGTTGATGGTTCTGGTGGGGTTGTGTGCCCTGCAGGCGACTGGTCCTCCTCCTCTTGTCTCCTCTCTTTGACCTGGGTGCCTTCCCTCTGCTGCACTGCGAGATGTCTCGCCTGTGAAGACAGAATGTAGATATGCTCACTTATCTGGCAGCATTTGCATTCATTTGCCTGCCAATCACACTGACTGTCCTCTGCTTGCTAATTGCTGTCACATGCCTTTGGGTTTGCTGGACAGACTGATCTGAACATGTGTTACTTCTGATTACATCTCCCATAATGCATTGCAGGTTATGAGTAATACATGGACTGGAGTCGGAGTCCCTATGCCTCTCTAGGGATTGGGGGTCGGGAGGGGGGTGCACAGCATGCTGTGGGTGCACAGCATGCTGTACATGCATTTTACCTTGTTTGTCGGAAGCTCTGGCAGAGTGGTCTGCGTCGCCAACCCCACTCACACTCTCCGGCTGGAGGGTGGACTCAACCAGGAGCTCCAGGGCAGTTGGTGCAGGTGCTCTGCTCCTTCCTCCACCAGTTTTGCTGGCCTGCTTCTGCCTCTCTGCCATCCTCGCCTTAGCAGTCTTCCTCAGATCGTACCATCTTTTTTAAGATCCTCAATGGAACACTGGGTGACTCCGATGGCATTGATCTTGTCCTGAATAGAAGCCAGATCTGTCTTTTTTGTGATTCTGGCACATGCAAGGACTGCTTGCCAAACAACTTGTCATGGTCCTGTTAGGTCAAGAAGGAAACATAAGTTGGCTTCACTTTTACACAATGGATTCTGGCACACATTTGCATACGTGAAAGTCTGGATTAGTTTCTTGGAAACAATAGTTGCTTACAGAATCAACTTCACAAGAACAGGGTCATGCTACCTTGACACCATGTACAAGGTTTATAACAAACAATGGCAGCCTGTTCAAGATCTCGGGCCAAGGCAAGGTTTCCTTGTGTTATAAATAAACATTAGTTTCAGGTGGGTTGGCAGAGGAACACTTTGCTGTCATTTGATAGGTCTCTACATGCTAATACTTTGGCCTAACATCTAGCTAATATCTCTATGAAGGGTGTCCAGCTCGTGACCACGATGGGGTCCTACATTCTTTCCCTTGAGGTAACGGGGGCTGTATCATCCAGACAGGGGATTCTTGGCAGAACATATACAGACGCTCTATCAATCAATCAATCAGAGTACTTGTAAAGCGCGCTACTTACCCGTGAGGGTCCCAAGACGCTGATGGGTGGGGGGGTGGGGGGTGCTGCTACTGCTTGAAGAGCCAGGTCTTGAGGAGTCTAAGGCGAGTAGGTCTTGGGTCTGCCTTATGTGGGTAGGGAGGGTGTTCCAGGTCTTGGCGGCGAGGTAGGAGAAGGATCTGCTGCCGGAGGTCGTTTGTTGGATGCGGGGGACAGCGGCGATGGCGAGGCTGGCGGAGCGGAGCTGGCGGGTGGGGGTGTGGAAGCTGAGTCTGCTGTTCAGGTAGGCTGGTCCGGCGGTGTGGAGTGCTTTGTGTGCGTGGGTGAGGAGCTTGAAGGTGATCCTCTTGTCAACGAGGAGCCAGTGTAGGTCTCTCAGGTGGGGGGTGATGTGGCTGTGGCGGGGGACGTTGATGATCAGTCGGGCGGAGACGTTTTGGATGCGCTGTAGTCGTCGTAGGTGTTTGGCTGGGGTTCCAGTGTAGAGTGCGTTGCCGTACTCCAGTCTGCTGCTGATGAGGGCCTGTGTCACGGTCTTCTTGTTTTGGTCTGGATCCACTTGTAAATCCTGCGGAGCAGGCGGAGGGTGTTGTAGCAGGAGGAGGAGACGGCGTTGACCTGCTTAGACATGGAGTGGGAGGAGCCGAGGATGAATCCTAGATTGCGTACATGGTCGGTGGGTGTAGGTGCTGTTCCCAGTGTGGTCGGCCACCAGGAGTCGTCCCAGGCTGAGGGGTTGGGTCTGAGGATGAGGACCTCCGTCTTGTCCGAGTTGAACTTCAGACGGCTGCTTCTCATCCAGTTGGCGACGGCCTTCATTCCCTCGTGAAGGTTGGTTTTGGCTGTGTGTGGGTGTGGTTGGTGTGTGGGTCCTTAGTGAGGGAGAGGATGAGCTGGGTGTCGTCGGCGTAGAAGATGATGTTGAGGTGGTCATGGCGGGCCACTTGTGCGAGGGGGGCCATGTAGACGTTGAACAGCGTCGGGCTGAGCCCTGGGGGACGCCGCAGATGATGATGTCAGTGGCTTCAGATCGGACGGGTGGGAGGCGGACGCTCTGGGTTCTGCCAGAGAGGAAGGACGTGGTCCAGTCAAGAGCCTTCTCTTGGATTCCGGCTTCTAGGAGGCGTGTCTTTAGAGTGCAATGGCAGACCGTGTCGAAGGCGGCTGATAGGTCCAGGAGGATGAGGGCTGATGTTTTGCCGTTGTCTAGTTGGCGCCTGGTGTCGTCTGTGGCGGCGATGAGGGCTGTCTCGGTGCTGTGGTTTCGTCTGAATCCGGCCTGGGACGGGTCCAAGATGTTGTTGTCTTCCAGTGGAGGGCCAGTTGCATGTTGACGATTTTCTCGATGACCTTTGCGGGGAACGGAAGCAGGGAGATCGGCCGAAAGTTCTTGAAGTGCTTGGGGTCCGCTTTGGGCTTCTTGAGGAGGACGTTGATTTCGGCGCGTTTCCAGCTTTCCGGGAATGACGCTGTTTCGAAGGAGATGTTGATGACCTTCCGTAGTTGGGTGCGATGGCTGCGTCTGCTTTGTTGAATAAGTGGTCTGGGCACGGGTCAGACGGAGATCCTGAGTGGATGGAGTTCATGACCTTGCGTGTCTCGTCGTCGTTGACGTTGGACCAGGAGGTCAGGCGGTTGGCGCTGGTGGTGTTCACAGGGGAGGTGGAGTCTGGCGTTGCCGGGGCGGTCGTGGTGTTGAAGCTGTCGTGGATGTCAGCGATCTTGCGGTGGAAGAAGATGGCTAGTGAGTCACACAGTTCTTGTGAGGGCGGGATGTCGTTGGCGCTGGGGTTGGAGAGTTCCTTTACGATGCTGAAGAGCTCTTTGCTGTTGTGTGCGTTGTTATCCAACCGGTCTTTGAAGGTGGCTCTAGACACTTCGGGTAGAGGATGGGTAGTAGGAGTGCACCAGATTTTTATATTGTTTTATATGCTTGCATAAGTACGTTGTTTAGTATGACGGTAGAACTTTTAGTTGTGTTTAACTTTCTTAGTACTATTAATAACTTTCATTTGCTTCTGTTTATTGATCATTGCATCACATATATTTCATTAGAATTTATTTGCAAGAAACATGTTGGTTCAATAAATAATGAAAACGCCCCACTGTGTATTCCCTGACAGAAGGAAAACACGAGTGACAGGGTTCTAGATCTGTTCCACGATTCCTGGGAAATCAGGATTGTCATGGTCAGTGGTTGCCAGACCCATTTGCTACCCGTCTACGGTTAGGAGAGCTTATGGTGGTACTGTGAGCTAGCTGGACTATAGGACGACATATCCTGAGGCAGTGTATGGAATCAGTCTCGCACCATGTCAAAGGTTATGCTGTCCACAAACAAGCAGTTCCTAGCATAGGGTGGCAGCTACACGACACTCGGGGTAATGTTGGTTTCAAGTAGGATGTGGAAGGACACTGAGATTTTCCATGACATTTGCTATACTGATAAAAACCAAAATTACATATAAATGTATTCTTAGTACATTTACATCGTTGGTGTAATGTAATTATGTAATTTATTTAACTCTCTTCAAAAAAGATTATTTTGTTGTTCTAAGAACCTTCATTTACACTGAATATATCCCAACAGGTTACATAAAATGTATACACACCAGAATACTAACAATGTGTATAGTTTGATTAGTAAATTAAAATGCAATCCATCATTGAATTGTGGGAAAAAATACATTAATTAGATATATAAAAAAACGCATTTTATATGTATCAACCTAGCATTGTAAAACATATTTTTTGACAACAGGCACAAACTGTAATTTGCATTGTTAATTAGCAAGAGAATATCACTATTCAAGTGATGCAAGAGGTTTCTAATATACACATAGATACTGATTAACTTATTTTATAAGAATTTCTTGCATTACTATTTTAAAAGGTTTTCTCACCGAGAGATCCCAAACAGTGGATTTGGGCAAGGATCGATCGAGGCCTTTCTCCCTGCCCTGCGGGGTTCCACAGGGGTCTGCGCTCAGCCATACATTATTCAATGTATACGTGTCCCCACTGGCAACCCTTGTACGATCTTTTGGGCTCCAGCTGACCTCCTACGCCGATGACACACAAATAGTGTTGGCGGCACAGAAGCTCAAAGAGGCTGAGATAGGTCAAGACTGCCACGATTGCCTGCAAGCCATAGCAGGCAGGATGTTAGCAAACTGCCTCAAGCTAAATGCAGGGAAAACTGAGGTGATCATCTTCGGTAATCTCTCGAACCTCTGGTCACCCGACTGGTGGCCTGAAATCATGGGTCTGCCCCCAGTCCCTACCGTCAAGATGAAGAACTTGGGGGTGATCGTGGACTCTACACTCTCCTTTGGGGATCAGTTCAGCCGAGTGGTTTCTTCTTGTTTCCATCTTCTCAGGATCATGAGGAAAATTAGATTTCTTCTTCCGGGGGATAGCCTCAGGACAGTAGTCACTGCTCTCATTGTGTCTCGACTTGATTACTGTAAAGGCCTTTATCTTAACATTCAAAAAAGACATCTAAGCCGACTTCAGGTCGTGCAAAATGCAGCAGCCAGGTTCCTCTTGGGCACTCCAAGGTTTGTTTCAGTGAAGAAGGGACTTCCGAACCTCCACTGGCTTCCGGTGAAACAGCGGTTGGAATTTAAGGCCCTTTGTACGGTCTTTAAGGCCCTTAGGGGTTCTGGCCCGGCTTACATGAGACAACACCTACAATGGTATGTTCCCGGCAGAGCACTGCGCTCCGCTGAGGCAAAACTAATAAAAATTCTGCGAGTAAAAAAAAACTGTTGGGGGGGCAGGAGTTTCTTCTGTTGAGCCGCTAAAGCATGGAACGGCCTTCCCCTCCATCTCAGAAGTGCAACCGAGCTCCTTTCTTTTAGAAAAGGGCTAAAGCCTGGCTTTTTTCCTGATCCGGTCACTCTACCAGTAACCAAGTATGCAGCTCTTTCAGCACCAGGACACCTTAGGGTAGCAGCGCGCTTTATAGGTTTTATTAACATTAACATATAGTCATTATCATTGGTGGGCCACATTTTTGTCTGTTTATATGTACATAGACTTTTGTAAACATGGTTTCTCTAGAGACATTTGGTTCCAGAAATATGAGATAGGAATTTTGAAGTTTCCAGGGTAACCTATGCTTTACTGTAAGACATGGGTCATCAAATTCAGTCCTGCCACATTTTTAAGGTAAACTGTGTAGAAGCCAGAATTAGATTGACTGTCCATTATGAAAAATAATCGCATCAGGAGGGTGTTTTCCTATAAATTGATATCTGACCAGCTTTAAAGTTGGTGATATCAGTATTGATTTTACTACGATCAGTTCTAAACCTTTGAAGCATGAGAATAAGATATTTTGAACTGTGTCTCACAACTAATGTAGACAGCACCTCTGATGTTTATTTTATTTATTTTATAGCATTTGTAAGGCGCGCAGCTACCCACAAAGGGTTTCCCGGCGCCAAGAACGCAAAGCACTCAGATATCACTGGGGGGAGGACAGAAAAAGCAATTATTTATTAAAAAGCCACGTTTTTATACTCTTTCTAAAATTCACATAGCTTTCCTCCTTGCGAATGTGAGAGGGCAATGTGTTCCACAGCACTGGCCCCAGGTAGGAGAACGATCTCCCGCCTATTCTGGCTCTTTTAAACCTTGGTACTGCAAAGTTTGCCGCTGTACCTGAACGCAGGTTACGGTTTGGGAGGTAGGGCTTAGCAAGGGCCTGAAGATATTTGGGGGCAGTGCCGGCTTTGATTCTAAATAAATAGCTCAAGGCTTTGAAACGAATACGGTTCTCGACCTTCAGCCAATGCAGATCCTTGAGATATTGGGTGATCCTAGCAGATCTGGGGATTTTACAAAGCAGTCTAGCCGCAGCGTTCTGCACTAATTGCAGACGCTTTATCACTGTCTTATTTGAACCCAGGTATAAGATGTTACCGTAATCAAGCCGAGATGTCACTAAGGCATTGATCACGGTCTTCTGGGTAGTAGGTGGCAGCATCCAGATGATTTTGCGTAACCATTTGATAATGGTGAAGCATATACCTGCCACTTTGTTTGCTTGCTGGGACATAGATAAACAGTCATCAATGGTGACCCCAAGGTTTCTAACCTGCGAAGCTGGAAATGGAAGTTTACCCAATGATGGTGGCCAATGGGAATCATTCCAGAGATCTTTGCAATTTCCTAACAGGAGTACCTCTGTTTTATCTCCATTCAGCTTAAGTTGGTTGTCTGACATCCAGCAAAAGATTTCATGGAGGCCTATTTTTAATGCAGATGGGGTAAACATGTCAGATTTGGAGAGTGAGAATAGGACTTGTGAATCATCTGCATAAGTCATTAAACTTAAGCCAGCATTTTCTACAAGATTAGCCAGTGGACGTAAGTATAAATTAAAAAGCAGAGGGCTCAAAATTGATCCCTGTGGCACTCCATGAGGAGAATGGAATACCTCAGAGCAAGCCTCCGAAGAGGAGATCTGGAAAGTACGGAGGGAGAGGTAGGATCTAATCCATTCCAGAGCTTTGCCTTCGACACCATTCTCCCCCAGCCTGTCCAGCAGTATGGGGTGAGAAATGGTGTCGAAAGCCGCACTAAGATCTAACAAGACCAGTGCTACTGTTTGGCCGTTGTCCATAAGCTCCCTGATCCTTTCTGTGACCCCGAGCAGGGCCGTCTCAGTAGAATAACCACTCCTAAACCCCGATTGAGACGAATGTAGGAGATTATTGTTTTCTACGTAAGTTGAGAGTGCCTTATGGATATGCCTCTCTAGGATCTTAGAAAAGGCGGGTAGCAACGAAATTGGGCGATAATTGGCCAATGTCATCGGGTCTGCGCCTGGTTTTTTGAGTAGGGGGCTGACCATAGCATGTTTCCATAGAGCAGGAACTATAGCTTGCTCTATGGATGCATTCAATATTTCTGCTATGGGAATTAAGGCAGTATCCTCTAATTTGTTTACGATACTGACAGGAATCGGGTCACGAGGGGAACCCGATTTGATTGATTTAAGTAGTTCCTTCAGTATATCTAATTTAATAGGAGGCCAGGCTTCAAGATGACAATTTACTCTAGGGACTAGAGTGGTGTTTCCTTGCTTGTCTGTTGTCTTGCTAGCGTTTTTAATATTAGAGACAATGTTCTCAATCTTATTCGTAAAGAAAGAGGCCAAGTCCTGGCATTGCTGGGTATTAAGAGGGGTAGGTTCTGCTCTAGCGTTCTCCCCAGCTAACTCTTTTACCGTGTTAAAGAGAGTCTGGGATTTGTTTACGGCCATGTTAATTGTATTGGTTACATAGCAAGCTTTGGCTTTCATGCAAGCTGAATGGTAACAATTTCTGGCCTTTCGGTAAACTTCTTTTTGGTAAAGGTCGTAATTTTTTCGCCACTGTCTCTCTAGGTTCTTACAGCTAGATTTTTCTTTCTTCAAGGCTTCTGTGAACCAGGGAGCAGGAGGGCGATGGACTTTCCCTTTACAACGGGCTAGAGGCAGGCAAGTATCAACAGCACCAGTTAGCCACTCTTGTGTTAGCTCTGCAATGCTGTCCATATCTCCATCCAAATTTGGATGATGTTCCTTCAGAGCATTGTTCAAGTCCTCCAGATTTAGGGATTTCCAATTTCTTCTACAAGATTCTGTAGGAGTCGAAAATGGACCTTTTTTGGGCTCCAACAAAATGGCAAAAGTTAGAAGAAAGTGATCTGACCATAGGACAGGCGTGGTGTTAAGCCATGAAAGTTCTTTCATGCTTGATATTATAGGGTCCAGCAAGTGTCCGGCTTTATGGGTTGGACCGCTGTTTCGTAGTGTCATGTCCAACACCATGAGGTCATCTATTAGATTTTTACAGGTCTTGCTTTGGGCATCGTCTAGATGAAGATTCAAGTCTCCTAATACGGTATAATTTTGGGCTTTTAGATGTTGGGGTAGGATAAAATTTGCCAGGTCACCTGACCAAGATGGATTATTTCCTGGTGGTCGGTAGATTAATAGTCCGGAAAAGGTGAAATTTGGACTAAGGGAAATTTTGAAAGAAGCAGCCTCGCAGTTAGGAATAGCTGCAGGTTCAAAAGTGCACACATAGTCTCTGCTGTAAATAATAGCAATACCCCCTCCTATTTGTCCTACCCTATCTCTCCTGGCTATAGCATAGCTCGGGGGGAGGGCGGTTGCCACATCGGGGCCTGATCCATCGTGGAGCCACGTCTCAGTTAAAAATATAGCGGTGGGCTTTCTGTCAATCAGTAGGTGAAAAATATCTAATTTATGCTGGGGCAGTGAACGGCAGTTTATCAAAAAGAATAAATGTTCTTTTGAACTAACTTTCTGTTGATAGGATTTAACAACAGTCTCCTGTGGGGTAACAGGATAGGGCTGATAGTTAGTCAGGGTAAGGGTACACTCTGGGCATGTTTGTGCACCAGCTAGTAGAGGATTCAAAGTTATACAGGTGTCATGGCTAGAGGGGCGTAACGCCCTAAGTTGGTTACCTGTTAGCATATCTTTACTATGAGGTGGGCAGAGGGTCGTGCCCTATGTCCCGGCCTGGCCCGGACGGGCACAGACGGGCTGACTCTGGCTGGACTCCGGCGAAGACGAGGCGCGTCCGTTCAAAACGCGTCCGCTAACGCGGAAGAGACCGTTTCCTTATGAAGCCGAGCCTAGAGCGCTCTCACCACTCTATCCCGCCCCAAAATGGCCGCCACGAAATTTCCTACTGCTCGGTACCTTGCCCTAAAACGGCAGGAACGAGCGTGTGTATGCTGGGGTGACTGCGTGTGGGCGAACAGGTATGCTGAATGCAAATTATTGATTTTTCAAACACAGAAAAACAATTCTTAATTTCACATGCTGCAAATGCTAATTTTTTAAAACTTCGCGTCAGTAACGCTTCCTAAAAACAATTCCAAGTCCTCTGGCAACAGAAACGATATTTCCTGTCCCCTCACAAGCTGTTTGGCAGAAAGATGGACACTGCCGAGTGTTTGTTAGCTCCATGTAACCATGTAACGTCTGGATAGCAATTATTCTGCACAGCTTTTACAAGACGTTTTTCAAAAGCTACAGACTTTTAATCTGGTACTATAAGGTACACGATTCGCTCCAATTGAATGTCTGTTATGCCTGAATACAAACAATTGACACACTCATGGTTCCATGTATTGTTTGTTTTAAAGACGTCATTAATTATAATTTCCTAACACATTTTGCACTACCATTAAAAACTCCTGAGCATCCTGTTGCACAATCAAAAAAGTGAACTGAGTACCACCATTACAGTGGTCAAGGATATCACGTATAAATGCAGTTGAATTACAGAAGTGTTTTTCAGTGTGTTCTAAACTGAAGAGAGTTGTGAAAGCATGACTTAAAGGTTTGGATTTGTTTTATAGAATGTTTTCAACCACCGTTTGTAAGTGGAATAGAACATTAACTACTACATTAGAATAATAAGAAACTCCTGAAGTGTTAGAAAATGTAAAACCTATTACATTATTAACTTCATTCATATCTAGCTTTTTAGAACACCTTGTAGATTATTCTCTTAGTTCTGATACTTTTGAAAAATCTACAATCTCAGCACTTTTTCCTTTTCTATAACTTGGATGTTTGTTAACAATGGCATATAAACTCAGAGGAGGAGCTTACAGGCCAACCGATTGTATTCTTTCACACATGATGAGTCAGGATTGACTTTGCTTTCATCAAAGTAAAAAAGGTACGATCTTGACAATGACTTAATCTGTGATAAAGCAACAAAAGACAAACCTTCTATGAACACTATGTGACATGTATTTATTATTGCTGCATCCTAACATAATCCTTGAGATTTGTGAATGATTACAGCATAGGCCAGGCACAGAGGAAACTGTTGTCTTTTCACATAGAGGTATTTTAACAACAAAAATCTAGCAGTGCATATTTCAAAATGTTTACCCTCTTAAAAAGGATCACATGGATGAATGACATTACAATGCAAACTTTTAACACGCATGCTTTTATAATGTGGTTTTACAACGCAAGTTCCATTACAACGCATGTACCATTACAACGTAATTTACTATTCTAACACCGCCGGGTGCTTACCTCAGGGAAGGTGCTGGTCAGTGTTGTAATGGCATGCGTTGTAATAGCATGCATTGTAATGGAACTTGCGTTGCATTGGCTGCAATGTAATGGATGTTTTCCTGATCACATTTAATCAAAATATATCCGTACCCTGTTTTATTGGGATATGTAGAGAAGTATCACATTTCCTATTGCACCGTTCACTAATCCCTCCACCACGTTCAAATTTAGTAGCAAAATTATTCTACAATTTTAACACCGGTTTAGAGTCTTTTCTAAACCAGCAATATGTGAAACTGTTCTCCCTAGTGATTCAAATTTCTTTACCACTGAGTGACAAAGTGATAAGTTTAATTCTTGAGGATCCATTTTTCTTAACTAGCAGGTCTCAGAATCTCTTATTTTTCCAAATGAAGTATTTCTAAGTTGCATTCTACGTCCAATGTTGGCATGAGGCACACAATCTGTTTTTGATTTTCGTAAGCTCTTGCATTATAGAAGCTGGTAAGTTACTGTATCGGACAAGTGACCTAACCATGCAAGACGCAATAGTTTTCTTTGCTAATAATTTCTTTTAATAAATTGCCATACTCCACATCTGACACCGGTTTCATATTTTGGACCTTATTAAGATGTCGGGTGGAAAGCCTCTGACCAGCGATCGGAGGCTTTCCGCCTAACATGGTAGGTTTAAAGTCCGACCGCCGTATTATGATGACGGCTATTGGAGTTAAACCTGTGAGGGGATTCTGATGTGGTTCTGAAGAGCTCAAGAAGCACCTCGGTGAGTTGGAAACACCGCATAATCCCTTAATGACTGCAGATCCGCCGTAGGGATAATGACCATGTCGGCCTTTCCAACATGGAAAGGCTTTCAGACAGTGACATTGGAGCCCCTATCAGGGCCTCCTTCCCAAGGCCTCCCGCAATGGGGCCTAAACATACCTGGACCGTGTTGCAAATTTTAAAGACTTGCTTCATTTTAGGTTATATATATTTTAGGTGATTTGCCAGTAACAGTGTGTCTGACTGCAGACACAAAACTGTACACTCTTACTTTGGAGATTACAGGCCTAGGGAATTCACTGACACAAAATGTAGTATTTTCCTTTTGCTTTGTATCTCCATTGACAATATTTGCCACATCTTTGGGACTAAAATCACAAGACTTGTTACTTAAGAGTTCTGTTCTGAGACTCTTCTGGAACAGCACAAGTTACATATTGCGCAATGAATGACAACACTGGCTCATCAGTATCTTGACCAAACGTTGGTGCATCTTTCATTCACATTAACCTATGTATAAGTGGTGCGTCTCTAACTTGGTAATGTTTTCTACTGAAAAAGTCCACAACCTCACCAAGTGTCTTCAAATCTAAGCTTAAAGTATCTACAACACTTGCATGATCAATAGAACAATTCACCAGGAGCCTTGAAATAAATCCCTTCAATGTTTGCATTAGCTTGCCTGAGAAAGTCATAAAGATCAACCCAAGCATACTTTACACAACTCAAAGTGACAAAGCAGGTAGGTGCACCTTTTTAAAAAGAAAATATTTTTATTGAATACATGTTTAACTTGCAATAGTTTGTTTACAGAATAATGATTATACATTCATGCTTCACAAATACAATCTTCTTACTAGATTATGCATTTTAATGTGGTCTACAAACAGCATCTGTATGTGATGGAAAGTACTGTCACAAATCTGTTCTGATAAGCAAGCCAATGAATGCCCTTGAAGGTTTGTCAGTTTCCTAACTTGACAAAGATCAAGGCATTTCAGAAGTTTAATTTCTTGTTTAACACCTCCTCTGCTGTATTTGTTTAAGAAGAGTCTAAGTTTATCAAGACAGCTCTTTTGTGTTGCATACATTTCTACACTTCATTCAAATCTAGTTGCCGAGGACGTTGACCTAATACTTCATTAGTTATTTCTTCTTCTACATTTCTAGGCACTCATTTTTCTTTTTCAATCAGTGCACTTTCATTGATTTCATATGAACACCCATCTTTGTCATTTGCAAACACAAACTCATTTTCCTCTGAATAACTTTCCTCATTAAAAAATGCTTCACTGCAGGAAGTGTGTTTTCACTCTCCCTGGAAAATAATGCAAAGGTTTGTTTCACTAACTTGAGCCTTTTGATTAAATTATTTAAGGGAATGTATTACTTTATCTAACCATCTCATTCTCATCAAAATGAAAAGAGCTTTCCATTTAATATAAAAGCCTTATCTACTAGACACTCAAACTCTGCTTTTGCAATGCTTTTCTGCTTTTCACTATCTTTATGCTTCTCATAATATTTGACACTACTCTTCTACAAAGAACTTCTGGCAAAGTTCTCTGAATTTCATCTTGTTAAATCTGTGTGGTTGGGCTCTTCATTTTCTGGCATTATCTTTTTTTGAAAAACTGTTATTGTTTTCCTTACATGTTAGCAGACTCGGTGCTCTTACTAAATTCAAATCTTTTTTTACCACTGTTTCCGTTCTATGGCTGTGTTTCATGTTTGGAGACTTCTTTATAGTACTACTGATTTTCCTCTTCTTCTTCGGCTCATTCGTGGCCATATTTAATTGAAAGCAAGCTCTACATAGAAAATAAAAGACACATGAAATTTATTTCTGCTTCTAACAGTTATTACCACAAAAAAATCACTGTGTGTAAAAGGATTAAGAGAAAAACTAGGCCCTGTGCTAGAACATTTCAAATTGATATATATTCTCTATGGTAGAGTGATTCTATCTCATACTGCCATGTAACAGTAGCCAATCTAGCGGCACCTTAGCAGAGAGCTAATGATCCAAGTAGAAGAACTTAACAGAACTAGATCCCATTGTCTTACATGGCTTTACAAACAGCAAGCTCTCTACTGATAACTCTGAACAGAGTAAAGACTGTGGTTAAAAATCAAAAGGGTGTGGGTAAAAGGTATCAGAGAAACTCTAGGCCCTGAGCTATCACATTTTAAAAGAGTGTAGATTCAGCATGGTAAAGTTTGATAGAAAAGTAAACCTGTGTAATACAATTCTATACAGATTGAATGGCTCACTTCTATCACAACATTCTCTCTTTACTAATATGTCTGTACAGATTAAAGACCGGGTGTAAAAGGCATTCCTGAATAATTCATCTTTTATAAAATATGTTTTCTATGAGAGAACATGGAATATGAATGGTACAGATGTACAACAACACACCATCTCTACTGGCACTTCTCTACAGATTATACAGTGGGAGTGAAGAGTTTTTCTAAATGAACCCATCTCTCTCTACTGAGCTTTTCTCAGAGTGAACACAGTGTTTGACTCAGTTTTCAAACCGTAATCTGTCTACTGACACATCTGAAAGAGAGAAATGTTATCTGTAGAAAGCTCTATAGAAACCCTAGGCTCTGTATAATTATATTATCACAGTTTGATAAGGCACAGATTCTGTGTGGTTGACTTTGAGGGGAGAGGGTCTACTTTTCTTATAACTGTATACAAGCTAAGTGCTTCTTTTCTTATAACAACATAGCCTTCCTCTTGTGACATCCCTTTCCTGTGAGAAGGTGATTGTCAAAGGCTTTATTGAAAAACTCTTCCCTCTCTAAAGATGTTTTCTCTGAGTGAAAGGGGTGTTTACTTTACTACAGTAAAACCACCCATCGAATGTTTCCTCTGAGTAGAATAGACAGTCTGAGAGAATCAGTAAGCACAGTTCTAGTATGTTTGAGCATGCTATACGTTCTGCATGGTAGAGATTGATCAAATTGATACTACCCTAACATAGCAGTCTATCTACTCTGAACAGAATAAATGGTTGTCTAGAAGGTCTCAAAGAAACTCTAGGCCCTATGTTATCACATTTTAAGTAAATGGAGATTTACCATGGTAAAACTGGATGCAAAACTAAACCTTTATAAAACAATTCTATACGCAGAATGAATAGCTCATTTCTATGACAACATTCTCTGTCTATTAATAGCTGTGTACAGATTAAAGCCTGAGCGTAAAAAGGCTAAAGTGAGTATTTCACCCCCTATAAAGATGTTTTCTCTGAGACAACATACTGTATCATAGGTTCCGTTTTCTAACAATACACCATATTTACTGATCCCTATCTACAGGTTAAACGGTGGATGTGAGTGGCTTTACTAATGAACCCATGTCTCTCCACAATCTTTACTCAGACGGAACAGGCTGTTAGACTCAGTAATCTGTCTACAGACACCTCTGAAAAGGATAAAGGATCTGTGTAGAAATGTCCAAGGAAACACTAAGCCTTGTATTAACACATTTGAAGAGGGTGCAGATTCTGTATGTTACCAATTGATGAAAGAGCGGCTCCTTTTGTTACAATGTAGGATAAATCCTTATTTCTACGACAAAGTGGCCTCTCTGGTGACATCTCTCAACAAGACGAAGGATGCCTGTGAAAGTCTTTACTGAGATATTCATACCTCTGCAAATATGTTTTCTCTAAGTGAATAGGGTGTTTGGTTAACTATAGTTAAATCACCATCTCTAGTGATTCCTCTGATCAGAATGGTATGTGTAGAAGGACAAACACAGGGCCCTGTAATAGTACATTTCAACATGCTATACATTCTGTGTGATAGGCTTTGATAAAACAGTGATCCTATCTCATAGTACCCTGTACCAGCTGTCACTCACCTGATCCTTAGCAGAGAGCTAATGGTGCCTGTAGAAGAACTTCGAGAACTAGTACCTGCTGTGCTATATGGGCTTACAAACAACAAGTTGTCTACTGAGCACGCTGAACAGAGTAAAAAGTGTATGTAAAAGGTCTCAGAGAAAGACTGGGTCCTCTGCTCCTACATTTTAACAGACTGCAACTTGAGGATAGTTAAGATTTGATGTAAAAGTAAACATTTTTAATATAATTCCATAAAGAATGAATGGCTTACTTCTATCCAAACATTCCCTCTCCACTAACAGGTCTGTAGAAGTTAAAGGCTGGGTGTTAAAGGCTTCAGTGAGTAAATCATCCCTGTTTAAAAGCATCTCCTCAGACACAGCAATGTGTATGAAAGAGTTAACAGACAGCAAGGTCTCTACTTACACCTCCGAACAGAGTAAAGGGCGTTTAAGGTTTTAGATAAACACTAGACCCTTGGCTAGCAGATTTAAATAAGGTTCAGTTTCGTTGTGGTACTGTTTAATGAAAGAGTAACTCCTTCTTATACAAGTCCCTACAGTGAATTGTTCAGTTTTATTTATAAGAGCACACAATCCCTCCTGACACCCCTCTACAAGTTAAACGGTGGGTGTGAAGGGCTTTACAAATGAAGCTATCTCTACAGACATTTTCTCAGAGTAAAGACGGTGTTTGGCTCAGTTCACAAACAGCTGTCCGTTTACTGACACTTCTGAAGAGGATAAAGAATTTCTAAAGAAAGATCCATGGAAACACTAGGCCTTGTATTAACAGTTTAACAGTGCACAGAATCTGTATGGTTGAGTATGAGAGAGACACATTTTCTTATAAGGATATACAGGCTTATTGCTTTTTTTGTTTTTATCATAACAACATAGCCTCCCTGTTGAAATATCTCTTCATAGTGAAGGCTTCGGTAACGGCTTACCTATTAGAAACTATATCTAGCAGCAGATTCCTTACCTTTGTATTTCCCCAGGAGTCAGGCTGGATCTGGAAGATTTTTAATGAGCAGTACCCTTGTGCACAGGTAGGTGATGTCGATCAGCGCTGTGTGGCATCGTCCGCACTGGAAGTGACATCAGTGACTCCTACATAGGCCCCAACCAGGCACACTGAAGTCAGATAGTTTTCAAAACTTTCCATGCAGATCCCTGAAGCACACGGACACTGGTGTGTTTAAACTTGGGTCATGAGAGGGATCAGCGCTGACCTTAAAAATCTGTCCGCAGAGCGGGGAAGATGGGTGGGTCGTTAAGGAACTTGCAGCTAGATTTAGTCTTTACCAGATAAGGTGTTAGCGAAGGTAATTAACTAGTTCATCTGATGGAGACTTCTAGCCGCAGATTCCTTATCTTTGAATAGATACCCAAGCAACAGCATCCGTGGAGAACAGTCGACAGACCAATTTCAGAATAGGCAGTCCTAAAGGACCAAACGGGTGAAGTGCCCATCTCTATGGACCTGACTGTCCAGACAGTACTGTTTGGTGAATGCGTGCCGGAAGCCCACGTTGCTGCCTGATAGACATTCAGAATCATAACTCTGTGAGCTAAAGCAGTAGTTGCAGCTTAAGTTCTTGTGGCATGAGCTCGTAAGTCTTCAGGAAGTTGCTTTTTGGCCAATGCGTAGCAGATATTAATGCAGAGCATGACCCAGGTAGATATGGTTCGCTTCGGCACCACCCAACCTTTCTAAGCACCAACATACCCCACGAAAAGTTGGTAGTCCACCCGGAACTCCCATGTGTCGTCAAGGTAGGAAGACAACACTCTTTTTGTGTCCAGACGGTGAAGTCCTTAGAGGGATGTGGAGGAGCACAGAGACAGGTAGGGTGATGGAATGTCCAACATGGAATGGTGTGAACACTTTCAGCAAAAAGAAGGTCCTTGTGCGAAGAACAACTTGGTCAGTGTGGATAGAGACACTGTGGCTTGGATGATAATGCCTGAAGGCCACTCACGGGCGGATGGAATGGTCACCAGGAAGGCTGTTTTGAGTGTGCAGAGCCTGAATGGACAGTTGTGTAGAGGCTCAAACGGAACACACATCATTAAAAATATCAGAACCAAGTTAAGGTCCCACTGAGGCATAATGAATGGTGAAGAGGGAAAAGGTGGACGAGACCTTTCATAAATCTACGTACAGTAGGGTATTTAAACAAGGAGGGCTGGTCAGGCAGATGCAAAAAGACAGAGAGCAGAAAGAGATCCCTTAATGGTGCCAGGGCAGAGCCCTACTTGGCAAGGGAAAGAGCAAAAAGCAAGACTTCAGAAAGAGGGACAGAAAGGGGACCAATCAACTTTTCTGCACACCATGTCACTAATTCTTTCCAACCACAGGCGTATACTGTCTTTGGTGGATTAACACCTAGCTGCCAGAATCGCAATATAGACTTCGGGAGGAAGGTCGAAAGCTGTCAACCGCGGCTGCTCAATCTCCAGACAAGAAGGCACAGAGTATACAGGTTCGGGTGGAGAACCCTCCCCTGCTGCTGCGATCCTCCCGAAGGGGCAGTGTGATCAGACAAAAGATGGTCAAGCTCAGTAGCTCGGGATACCTGACTCTCCATGCCCAGTCTGGAGCCACACAAATGACTTGGGCCCTGTCGTTCCTGATCTTCTTGAGAGCTCTAGGCAGGAATGGTATGGGTGGAAAGGCGTATAATAGGTCTGAGACCCATTCAAAACAAAAAGTATCTCTGAGCTAAAGCCGCCTTGGAAACTCCAGAACACAAAACTGCTGACATTGCACATTCTCGACAGAGGCGTACAATTCTAACCGAGCCTCTCCACACAGTTGAAAGACACCTTGCATTATTACCGGCTGGAGATGCCATTCTTGATCTGCTAGGCATTGACTGCTGTGTTTGTCTGCTCTGGCATTCAGAGAACCTGCCAGGTGTTCACCACCAGAGATATGCCCTGCTGTTCCTCCCATGTCTATAAACCCAGGGTCTTTTGATAAAGGGACCACAACCCCACCCACCTTGTTTTTTGCAGTACCACATGGCGGTGGTGTTGTCCATGAACACCTGCATTAGCCTTGATAAACTTCCCTTGGTGGAGGGTAGAAATGCTTTCAATGCCAGTCGGATTGAATGGAGCTCCAACAGGATGATGTGGAGTTTGGATTCTGCCAGAGACCACAGTACTCGGATGTCCACCTCTTCCAGATGGCCACCCCATCCCAGGAGTGATGCATCAGTCACTACTGTGAGAACTGGTTGGGGAAGGGAGATGGGTTTGTCACCGACCCAATCGCAAATCGTTAGCCACCACTGCAGAACTTTTCGCAGCTCCCTCCAAGATCTGGGCCATGTTGGAGAGGTTTCCCTGATGCTGTGCCTATTAGTTCCAACAGCCTCATGGTCTGCCTTACCAAAATCCAGTACAGAGGTTGAAACATCGGTATCATAGCCAGAATGTCTTGGACTACCTGCTGTGAAGGGTAGGCCCGAAAAAGCACTGTGTCAAGACCAACCCTCATGAAAGGGAGCATCTGAGTGGGAGTCAGGTGTAACTTTGGCAAGTTGATAGCAAACCCCAGCGCGTGCAGGAGGTTTGCCGTTGTCTGAAGGTGGGAGACGAAAGCCTGGGGCAAGCTTGCCTTCAACAGCCAGTCGTCAAGATAGGGGAAGTCTGAAACCCCTAATCTCCGCAGCTGAGCTGCACCCACCACCATCAACTTTGTGAACACCCGAGGGGCGCACGTAAGACCAAAAGGGAGCATGGTGAACTGAAAGTGCTTGTGAACCACAGATAATGTCAGTGAGCAGGCAGGACGGGAATGTGGAAAAAAATAGATATCTGCAAGTCCATTGCTAGCATCCAGTCTCATAGGTCCACGGCAGACAAGACCTGAGCTAGCATTTTTTTTTTTTTGCAAAATTGTTTTTATTGCAGACATTCAATGCAGCTGTTACATCACAGTATTAACACCTGTTAGCTCTTACATTCTTCTGTCTCCAATCAGTACTGTACACAGCCTGGTGGCCCACAACCCGGAGGTCGGGCGGCGATAATAGTAATAATTCTCAAGGCCTGGTAGGGCGTGTCAGGTGTAATCTTCCCCCTTGGCAATGTAGTCGCCTGCTTTTTCTCCACTCCCCTCTAAGGAGTCCCCCCACATTAACTTACTATCCCCAACACCCTATCCCTCCCCCTCTCTCAAATGTTCACCACCCACTCATGCATCCCCTCTATTATCCCTTCTATGGTTGTGATCAGGATACGCTGTTCAGTATCATCCTAGGTATGCGGTGTCCCTAGTGCGTTGCGGGGGTCGTGCCCGTCCCCGCTCAGATCAACCTCATCCTCCTGTAGTGTGCTGTCCCTTAGAGCCTGAACCAATGCCTCCCAAGCCGCCGCCATGTCCAATGCCCTATCGTTCTGTATACGGCGAGCCAGCAGGTACCGGTGCGTACTATCACATGTGGCCCACCTCAGGAACTCATTGACCCATCTCTTATGTGTAGGCCCTGCTCTCGCCTCCCAATTCCGTGTGATTTCCCTTTTAGCTATGATCAGGCCCATGTCTATAAATTTACTCGTGATTTTAGTTTTGGGCGTGTGCGGAAACCAATGCAAGAGGCAGACCGCTACATCGTATTGCAGTGTCCTGTCCGTCACCTCATTCAGAGTTTCTCCTATCACCTGCCAAAATTCCCGAAGGCCAGGGCATGACCATAACATATGTTCTAGCTCCGCTCCTGCTAAGGCACATCTCGGGCATGCCGCAGTGGCTGCACCGAAATACTTCTTGATTTTGCCCGGGGTCAAATAGGCCCTGTGGAGCACGTAAAAGTGAATTTGCTGAAAGCGCGTGTTTCTTGTGCTATTTTTAGCCCGTCTCACTAACTGAACCCACGTCGTTTCAGGGATCTCCCTACCAAGATCCGCTTCCCAAGCGTCCTTCAGCTTCGTCAGTGGTGGTAGGTTTTCCCGGAGCATTCTGGAGTACAAGCATGTCACTGCCTTGTAGGTTCCAGCTGCCATCATGGCGTACTGGCAGGCCATGGTCGTCGGTGGTTCTGCCAATCCTCCCCTCCAGTGTCTCTGGATGGCCCCAGTCACCACAGCATGCAGTAGGTAGTCCCCTCTGGGGAGTCCAAATTTCTCCTGCAGTACCTGATACTGGACAAGCTCCCCGTTCTCGTAAAGGTCACCTACCATTTGTATTCCCGCGTCCTCCCAACTCTGCAACTGCGACCAATCACCTCCATGGGGGAGTGCTGTGAGTATTCCCAGGGGTATCTCTGGGGCATATGGATGTGACACCCCCGCGCGACACTGGGACCGGTTCCAGCAGAGCCTGAACGTCCGTTCCTCGGGCGTCAGATCTCCCGAAGCGATTTTCTGCTGCAAAGCGATGTAGGCCAAAACATGGCGCGGCGTGCCTCCACCTCTCTCGCTCTCCGGACCTCGAAATACCCTCGCTATCTCCTGCGTAAAAATCTGCCGTTGAGCAGCTAAATAATAAAGTTCAAAATCAGGAGACGCCATACCGCCCTCATCTTTCGGGCGGGTGAGCGCCGCTAGCGCCACTCTACATCTGCCCTTCCCCCATATGTAGGAGGTCATCTGAGACTTCAGTCGGCAAAAGAAGGATCTAGGTATCCAGACGGGGAGGGTACGAAAGTGATACAAAAGTCGCGGCAGGGCGATCATTTTCAATAGAGAGATGCGCCCAGCAACTGACAGCGGGAGCGTGGCCCAAAAGGCCATACAGCCCTTCAGTGCCCGCATGCAGCGGCCCACATTCCCCTCCATCAGGTCACTCGCCGTACGGTATAAATAGACCCCCAAATACTTCAAGCAAGTGGGTTCCCATCTAATCTCTGGTGGGTGATCGGGCTGTTCTGTGTTTCGTCTCAGAGGGAACAAGCAGGTTTTAGACCAGTTAACTGCCAGCCCTGACAATGCTCCAAAGCGCTCCAGGAGTCGCTCCGCTCCTTTCAGGGCCCCCGATCCATCTTCCAGGAATAATAGAAGGTCGTCCGCGTATAAGGAGATGAATTGTCGACCCTCCCTGCTGTCTACGCCCCGAAAATGTCTACCCGTCCGGGCCTCAGCTGCGAGCGGCTCAATCGCCAAGGCGAACAGCGGGGGGAGAGGTAACACCCCTGTCTGGTTCCCCGCTCCACCGGATATTGGTGTGAAACAAGGGAACCTATCCTCACTCTAGCCACCGCATCTGTGTAGAGGATACGTGTCCATTGAATATAGCTCTCTCCCAGGCCAAAGTATTCCATGGCTCTGTATAAATATTCCCACTCCAGGCTATCAAACGCCTTTACTATGTCTATCGAGAGGGCTAAGGGCGTTTGGGCATCCATGTGCGGACTTTCCAACAAGCGTGTGAGTCTCCTTATATTTGTCGTCGTGTTCCGCGCAGGTATAAAACCAGACTGGTCTTTGTGGACCAGGTCGGGCATGTGCTGTAGGAGCCTCTTTGCCAGTATGGCACTCAGTATTTTGAAGTCCGTTGTGAGCATAGATAACGGCCTGTAGGCGGTCGGGCTTTCGCTCTCCCTCCCCGGCTTCAGAAGTGGTATCACCAGGGCCTCGGGCATAGATTGAGACAGACGGCCAGTCATTTTGGCCTCATTATATATCGTTTGCAGTCTCGGCGCCAGCAAGTCCAAGTATTTGCTGTAGAATTCGATGGGTAACCCATCGAGGCCCGGCGTTTTATTGCGGGCCATTCGTTTAATCGCCCCCCTGATCTCTCCTAACTCAATGTCCCTACCCAATACCTCCGCCTGTTCCCGATCCAAGAGTGGCAATTGTAGGTCCGCGAGAAAAGCCTGGATGTCGGACTCCTGCCCCACCATCGCGCTCCTATAAAGGTTCTCATAGTATCCCTGAAAGCAAGTAAGTATGTCCAGCTGGGAGTATTGCACTCGGCCCCCTTCTCCTTCAACTGCCAGGATTGGGGAGCTTCGTTTAGCGGGGTTGGCTAACCACGCGAGAAGCGTTCCAGCTTTGTCCCCCTCAACATGGGCTCGGAGCATGTATGCTTTGTAGTTATAGCTGCGGAGACGTTCTACTTCCACCGCCACTGCCTCCCTAGCTAAGCTAAACTCCTCCTGAAGCTCGGGTTGGCCCGGACGCGCTTTCTCTGCCTCTCTCAACTTGGAATCTGCCTTCTGCAGATCCTCTAACAACACCTTCCGTACGCCCACAGTCTTCCCTATGCACTGACCTCTAATTACCACCTTAAAGGCGTTCCACTCCATCGCTCTGGTAGCCGTGGACCCCTCGTTTTCCGCAAAATACTGGGCAATGCCCTCCTCAAGCGTCGCGTGAAACAGTGGGTCATCCAGTGTCTCAGGCCGCAACCTCCAAGTCGGGACCGAGACACTTCCGCGACCCAATCCAAACTAAGCAATAGCGGATTGTGGTCTGAGAGTGTCCTGGTAAGGTACTCGGTCCACGTCACAGCTTGCATAACAGGCCGAGAGCACAAGAATGCATCAATCCGGACATGGAGGTCATGAGGCTCGAGAAGAACGAGTAGTCCCGCTCAGTCGGGTGTTGTGTGCGCCATTCGTCCGACAAACCCCATCTTTCTTGCCAATCTAATCTCCCCTTTGTGAGACGGTATACGGGGGAATCTCTCAGTGGTGGGTGGGATCTATCTAGTGTCTTGTCTCCTACAGAATTAAAATCTCCCCCTATTAGGATCGGACCCATCAAGAAGTGTGCAAGCGTCCCCGATAACCCCGTTAGGAAGGTCAACTGGTCAATGTTTGGCGCGTATATGCTACACAGTATTACGTCCCAGCCCCGTTGTCTGCCCTCCATTGCTACATACCTGCCCTCAGGGTCCACTATATGTCTTGTCGCCTGAAACGGGGTGCCAGCCCGTATCCATATCATAGCTCCCCTGGCGAAGGCCGAGTAAGTGGTGTTAAAGATCTGGCCCCTCCACCTTTTTTGCAGTGCAATCCCCTCAGACTTCGTAAGGTGTGTCTCTTGTAGCAGCGCTATATGCACCCCCCTGCGGACCAGGTAAGAGTGTATCTTGTGTCTTTTGGACATGGAGTTCAGCCCCCGTACATTCCAGGTTATACACCGCAATACATTCGCACTAGCCATTGTCCCATAGGTCACAGCCCATCCTCCTTGGCAATCCTAATGTAACATGAGTGGTGGTGTTCCCCCAACTAGCTACCGAACCAGCTGACATTCTCAGTCCCTTACAACCCAGAACCATCCAATGCCAGCAAAATAAAACAACCCCAACAATTCCCTTAAACCTCCCCCCCAGAACAGGCCCCAATACCAAGCTATTAGTTCCCATCCAAACTTAGTCAAGCCCCGCAACGTCCCAACTAACGCACGGTCGTAACCGTGAGTGCCTTAGGGGCAAACGGGTTGTGGTCTAGGCCGAAGAGTGGACATGTAGCCCCCCCCCCGCATCCCTGCTTTAGCAGCGGTCTGACATCCCGGTCAAAAACCCCCCAAGCAAGGTACCTTACAGTCTGTAAAGTCCCCCCTCTGCAGAAGTGTTCAGTGGCCACCTTCCTTGCATCACTCATTCAGGAGGTCTTCAGCCGTTTGCGGAGTCACCAGCGGACCCTTGGTACTGTGTGTTTCAGAGTGCTCGGTCTCCGATCCCGTGCCTCGATCATCTGAGTTCGAGCCCCGTGTCGACGGGGAGGCGCCCGATCTTGACAACGATTCCACTGCCTGTAGTGCAGCCTGCCGCTCCACCTCCGTCTGGGATATCGAAGGTTTCCGCGATTCCTGTCTCCTCCAGCGCAGCCTCTGTGATTTCCGATTTGGCGTCTTTGCACGCTCCTTCTCTCTTTCCTCTCGGACTCTGGCACCGTCCGTGCCCGCTTTGTATGTCTCCCACCAGTCCCAAGCAGCCGCCGATGTAGGGAAGAAGTGTGTCTTGTCCTCGAGTACCACTCTTAGCTTGGCCGGGAAGAGCAGGGAGTACCGAATGCCCTCACTGCGTAATTCGCGTTTGATAGACAAAAAGGAGGCTCGCAGTCTCTGCGTTTCAAAGGTGTAATCAGGAAATAGGGTCACATTACTGTTCGCTACTTGGAACGGCCCGCTTCGCGGGCTCTCAGAAGCAAAAGGTCTCTGTCTTTATAGTGCAGCAGTTTGGCCACGACTGGTCTCGGGGGCAGGCCCGGCTTAGGAGGCCTAGCCGGAACACGGTGAGCTCGTTCCAAAGTGAAGAATGGTGATAAGCCTTCCGGTGCCACCGTGGTCTTAAGCCAATTGTCCAGATACTCGACCATGTCTCCCCCTTCTGTTTTTTCCGGCAGGCCCACTATTCGGACGTTACTGCGGCGACTCCTATTTTCGGCATCCTCGGCCCTCTTCTCCAGCGTTTGTATCCTGCCCAAAGCGTCCGTGAGCCTTTCCTCCATGTGTTTGTGGGCTGGGGCTAACTCCCCCAAAGTATCCTCGGCCTCTTTAACTCTAACTTTAAGTTTGTCGTGGTCAGCTCTCAGGAGTCCCAGCCCTGATACCACCTGCGCAATATCATGTTGCAAAGCGTCCCTCGTTGCCGCAATGGCCTCCAGTATGCGGTCCTGAAGTTGTTGCAGGTCCGAGGGCCCCACAGAGCCCCCCTCCGATGCATCCGAGGTCGCAGCTCCCTCCGGCTTCCCTTTGGGTTTCCCCATGGCGGCAGTTCGTATGTCACCCCAGTGTCGGCAGGTCTCAGCACAGTTGCGGGGTAGGGACAGCTGGCCCCGGTAGGTCTCGGTATCGCAGTAACTACTTGCCCCGGGCCTCTATCTTCTTAGCTGGCTGCCCCCCAAGAGATTCCACTGCGGTGCCGTCTCCAAGCGGGGAGTCCAAGGCCTCACCACCCCGGTGATTCGTCCACTCCCCGTATGCGGGGACTCTTCAGCTATGGGGTGGTCCCTCCGGCTTCCCACTCCCCCAAGGAGCAATCTTGGGCTCAGTCACGGTATTCACAGGCAATTAAGGGTCACCGCTACTTCCGGCAACCACAGAGGCAGAATCTCTAGGCTTAGTTCTCGCCCTCTCCACAGGTAGGGATTGCACCCTCGCAGGGGTCTTCTCGCCAGCGAGAACCACACCTCACCCGCCGCTCGCACTGCCGCAGGCCTGCTCAGCGGTTCACCAGCGGAGCCGAGGTCGTCCCCGGACCCAGCAGACACAGCGGATTTACTTCCTCGCCAGCGTCACTGTCTCGCCCGCGGCGAGATGTAGGGGCCTCCGACGCTCTCTCCTGGTGTCGCCGCCCTCCCCAGTGCTCTCGGCTGCGTCCGAAGGACACTCACCCCCGTCCGGTGGCCACCAAGGAGTCTCCCTCCTCTCCAACTGCTGCGCAAGGTCCGCCCAGGAGCACTCTGCTGCCAGTCCCTGCTTGCCGTCTCTCTGCGTGTGACCAGGGCGCCCAGCCCCTCGCGGCCCGTCACTCCAGCTCTGTTTCCCGCTCAGCGGTGGCCGCCACACCGCCAGGCCTCTCCGATCACCCGGGGCAGCCTTGGGCGTTCCCGACTCCCTGAGCTGGCTTTCCGAGGGGTCAGAACGCGGCAGATCTCGCGTATCTAAGGGTACCTCTCCCTCTGTCAGGGGCAATCGCTGGTCGCTCGGTGGAGGCCGCTTCTCTTACCTCACCGGCGGGTAGGCCCTTCGCCTCTCAAGTCCGTAGACGGCGTCCACTATTTGCCCTCCCGTGGCGAGGATCGTAGTCCGCGCCTCGGCCCCGATCCGGGCCGGTCGCTCCACCGCACTCCAGGCCACCCTCCAAGCCGCTCCGCTTCACAGCTTCTCGCTGCCGGAGGCAGGCGCCGGAGCTCCAGGGCAGTCGCCTCAGTCTAGCCGCCTTTCCTTTTTCGGGCGCCCCGCCGCCATCTTGTCCCCGAGCTCCCGGCACGGTCCGATTTTGAATCAGCGGGCAGTCCAGCCAGGGGCCACAACTCCTCGCCCGGCCGTTCCCTCCGCAGGCCCACCGCCGCCTCCCGCAGCACAGCTCCCGGAGATGCGCCTCTCACCAAGGTGTGCCACTCAGGCAGTCCCGGCGCTCGCTGCAGCCGCAATTTTGCGCCCCTCCGTGCGCTGGTCCGGGAGCGCCCGTCCTCCGCCGGCGGGCCCTCTCACAGCTCCGTTCTCGGGAACGGAGGTGCAGTTCAGACTCCCGCGACCTCCGGTCCGCAATGTGGGGTGTTCGCGGGTGCTGCCGCACCTTAATTCAGGATTACTGCAGGGATCGGGCGCGGAGCTCCAAGCACACGCCGCCATTCCCTTCGGCTCCGAAGCCACGCCCCCCAAGACCTGAGCTAGCATGACCATCTTGAATTTTTCCGTTATGAGAAGTTGAGGGCTCAGAGTTCTAGGATAGGATGAAGGCCCTTGTCCTTTCTGGGGACCAGAAATTAGATGGAACAGCAACTATAGGCTACTTCTGGCCTCGGAATCCTCTCCATGACTCCCTTGGCCATGAGAGCCATGACTTCCTCACGGAGCAAGGACAAATGTTCCTCCGTCAGTCTGTCGTAAGATAGTAGCATTGAGGGAGGGATAGTCTCCTAGGGAGGAAGAAGCCCCTTCGGACAGGACCCACCTGTCCAATGTTCTGACTGCCAGTGGGGAAGGTGATGGATGATCCTAATCGTAAATCGCTTGATTTGGAAGGCTTGTGGCAGGCAGCTGGCAGGGGGGTGATGGGTGACCCGACTGCGGCTGGGGAGCATGCACAACTCGGTGTCTGGTAGGGTACTGGCGTTGTTGGAAGCCCCTTTGGTAGCCACAAAAGGAGCAAAAGGCAGACTGGGGGGGACGTGAGGAGGCCCAAGGACTTGGCCGTAGTCTACGAGTTCTTAAAGCATTCCAGTGATAGTCTGCCTTGTCTCCGAAGAGACAGGTGCCATCGAAGGGCATAGAGAAAGGGAAGGGTGGACATCTGTTGAAAAGCCAGTCATCCTCAAACAGGCGGAGTACCTGAGGGCCATTGATGACACTGCTATGCCCAGTAAGTCCGCTGTGTCCAATCCACAACGAATTGTGAACTTTGGTGCGTTTCTCCCATCAGAAATAGCCTGAGAGTGTACAGTCCGGGCTTCCTCTGGGACCTGTGGTAGCACTTGTGCAACTGTTTTCAACAGAATGTAGGAGTAATGGCTCAAAAGGCATGCAGTGTTCACAGACTGCAATACTAGAGTGGCAGAAGAAAACATTTTCTTCCTCCCAGAGTCCAGTCGCTTGGATTCCTTGAATGTGGAGCGATAGGAATGCGCCCTGGGAAGTCCAGGCTTGGACCACTAAGCTCTCACTGATAGGGTGTTGAGTGAGGAAATTTGGGTCCTCAGGCGCAGGTGATCATCCTATTCACAAGAGCCCCTGGTCCCCAACAGATTGTCAGTGAGGGCGTCATTGAACAGAGGCAGGGGTTCCTATAAGGAGACTCCCGGTTGCAGCACCTGTCAAGATGTTAGACTGCCACTGAGAGAATCCGAAGGTCAAGGACTGAACCGCCCTCCACACCACCAAAGCGTAGGAAGCTTTCTTCTTCGAAGCCACGATAGGGGGAGAAAAAATACCAGTATCTGAAGAAGTACCCAGTCCACTAGCTTCATCCAGTTCCTCACCCCAGTCCATGTTAGGATTTTCTACGTATGGCTGGAATTCTTCAGGTTCCAGTGACCCCTTTCATTACTCCCTGAATAGTAGTCCATGGGAATAGGGCTCAGATCTAGGAAGAGCAGTTCCTGTCGGCATCGCCCATTCGGCTCTGTGTCGGAGATCACAATAGGGATGGCGGCACCGGCAGGAGCATCAGCATCGGGTCTGGCGCAGGGAAAGGGCGAGATGGTATGACAGTCATTGGTCCGGATCCGGGAATGGATCCCTGGGGGCCCGCCAGAGTTGCTGGTGCAGACGAACTCGGGGTCCCCCCTAACCCTGCAGGGCCCAAAGGTGCATCGACTGGGTCTGGCTGCCTAAAATGAGATGCATGGACTCATAAAACTCTTTGAGATGGGTGGGGGTTGATCCAGCTCTAAAAAAGTCGGGGAGGCCCAGAGTGGGGCCAGGCACAGCATTCGAAAAACTATGCCTCGAGTGCCAATGCTCCCTCGTCTTGTCACCCAACAGCGAGGAGAATTCGAAGGGCGCTTCAACTTCTTTCTCTTTTTGTTGCGCCTCTTACCTGAGTGTCCAGAGGACTTTGAATGGGATGAAGAGATCTTCAGGCTCTGCATACGATCCCAAGACCGCCCCCTTGACCAGGACCTCGATTTCCATGGAGATGTGTGCTGGGCCGCTAGCAGCTACAGGGATCGCTCTCTCAAAGCCTTCGGGCCATAGCTCGGCAATCGGGGCGCGCTCCAGCCTCCACTGACAGATAAGGTGCGGGTCGATCACCGACATCGGCCAGTGACAGGTGCCGCAAGGCTAAATACATATCTTACTAGATGACATCCTTGACACACCAGGAGGTAATACATCAGAAAAAGTTGACAAAACATCTAAAATAAATGTTGCCAAAATACAACAGAGGGGTAGCTTTTCTCCGTATTGGCGCTGGCTGGCATTGAAAGAAAAGAACTGAAGTCAGCGTACCTGGGTGGTGCCTACATAGGTGCCGCAGACGTCACTTCCGGTGTAGATGACACCACGCAAAGCCATTCGACGCCACCTAGCAGTGGGCAGAGATACTGCTCATGAAAAATCTTTTGATTCAGTCTGACGCCCAGGGAAATTCAGGGGTAAGGAATCTGCGTCTAGAAATATCTATCAGATAAAACGATTTCTGCATTTCTACGTGACCATGGCATGGGCTCTATTTATTGATGCAATATCGGTTTGGATAGGTCAGGTTTCTATAGACGAGATGCAGTACACTTCACTGCAGAAGGGAACATGATCTTCCTTAATAACATTAAGGAATGCAACCAATTCTATATCTAACTAAACACTATACAGTATAAACACAAAGGCCCTTGTCAGAGTCAACCTATTCCTACATTCATGTTCTAACTCCCCTTTGGGGTATACTGAAAACGCCAAAGACTTACATGAAAACAGGTGCACCCAAAGGCCTACCTCCACTCATATATTTGCCCGACTCTCACGAGACTCAAACATTTAACCTAGAATAATTGGATGACAGCTGGGCCTCCTTGGGTGTAGGTAGTAGAGTGTGCAAACACACAAGCCTCTGAACAGAGACCTCTCTCATCAGACAGATTTTCTTTACCCCTTCCCTACTTGGATATGATCCCACGAGAGTCTCTGGATCGTAAAATGTATTTGCGGAAATAATTTACACTCTCCATTACAGTACTTATACCTTATAGTCCCCTCTAGTAGGGTATGGGGAGAAAGTGGCCACTCCCTTTTCACAGTATGACAGGAGTACATAGTAGGGTGAGAGGAGACACTGAACTCTTTAATGACACCTCTCCACACAGCAAAAACTGTGTATAGTAGGTTGTGGGAAGGGACTGGCCGTTCCTATGAGACCTCTCCTCAAGGTGACCAGTGCGCATAGTAGGGTGTAAAGAGGGACTACCTCTTCACTGGCACCTATCTCCAGGGTGACCAGTATGCATAGTAGGGTGTGAGGAGCGACAGACCTCACAGCTGAGACCGATCTATTCCATAACAGGTGTGAGAAGGTACTGGCTTTCCAAATTAGGGTATGAGGAGGGGCTTACCTCTCTAACAGCTCTCCCCAGGGTGACAGACGTACAAGTAAGGTATAGGGAGGAAATGACCATTATGCTAAGAAGTCTGTCTTGGATGATGGATTAGCATAGTTGAATATGGAGGAGCGACTGATCTCTGAGACCTCTCCCCATGGAGACAGGCATGAATAGTACCATGTGGAGAGAGAGTTATTTGCCCACTACGATCTCTCCTCAGTGACAAGTGTGCATAGGAAGCTGTGAGGGAGCCTCCATATTAGGGCATGGGAAACGACACCTCCCTTCTGAGATCTTTTTTCCAGGACAACAGGTGTGCACAATACGATGTAAAAAGATCACACCTCCTCTAATGGTAACAGATATACATAGGACATAGCTCTACCCAGAATGAAAGTTATATACAGTATTTATTCATTTTTATTTATTTATTTAAAGAGTTTTATATAGCGCGAACATGACTCTTGGGTATCAGAGCGCTTCACATTACGTGAGGTAGGCTAGAGATAAGAACAATAGTTACTTACCTGTAATCTGTGGTTCTCCAGTATTGGTGTCTTTCATAGATTCACATGCCTGAATCATTCCCCGTCGTCAGAGTGGGAGTCCCACGGTACATACAAAAGCAATAATATGCCATAATAACATAGGAAAAAAACAGTAATTCCCAACCAGGAAGTAAAGTAGCCCAAGCTACAGGAGAAAAAAATTCCACACTCATGACTATCCTAGGCATTTTGTATAGCCCAAACTGCAGCCAATCAGGCGACAGCACCCACCAGAAGGTTCTCCCCAGAGGCTCAGGCTCTCAGATTTTCTCGCAAGGAGTGATGGTAACCAATGTAGCCTAAGAGCCTCTGAAGGGAGGTGGGCGGGTTGCATGTGAATCTATGAAAGACACCAAACTGGAGAACCACAGATTACAGGTAAGTAACTATTGTTCTTCTCCAGTATTAGGGGTGTCTTTCATAGATTCACATGCCTGAATCAGAGTAGATAGCGGTACATATCCATGCTAGGAAGACGCTATTTGTAGCATAAGCTTGTAAATATGAAATGCACATAATCATGAAATATCTATATATATATATAATCACATCACTAAAAGCGTGAAATAATTGCAGTTATTTGAGCATGTGCAAAATAATAATAAGCATAACAAGCGTCTGACAGCAGTAAGAGGAGGAGGGAAACAGAGGCTCACCTTATTTGAAAAGATTACGCAGAACTGCTTGACCCACTGAAGCATCGGTCTCGCTGGCTGTATCCAAACAGTAGTGTTTGGTAACAGTATGCCGACTGGCCCAGGTTGCCGCTCAGCAGATGTGCTGGAGAGGGACTCCAGCGAAAAGAGCCGTTGAGGAAGACACTGCTCTCGTAGAGTGTGCTCATGGAGCTGCTTGCAAAGGTCGTCCTGCTTGTGTATGGCAAAAGTCGATAGCTGCAGAGATCCATCTTGCAATTGTTTGCTTAGACACTGCTTGGCCTGTACGAATCCTACCATTGGTGATAAACAGTTGATCAGATTTGCGCAACGTAGATGTTCTTTGTAAATAGAATTTTAAACATCTCCTAATGTCCAGTGTATGAAATGCCCTTTCTGCAGGGGATTGTGGATTAGGAAAAAAAGTTTTCAAAATGGCTTGTTCAGGTGGAAGTCCGAAGGCACCTTAGGTATGAATTTCGGATTTGTGCGGAGCACTACTGAGTCATTTGTGAACTGCAAGAAAGGAGGATGGACTGTGAAAGCCTGAATATCACTGTCTCTTCTAGAAGAAGTCAAAGCCAATAAAAGTGACACCTTCCACGTAAGTAATTTCATATCAGCTGTGTGGATAAGTTCAAAAGGATGGCGAATGAGTTGCGCTAACACTACATTGAGATGCCACGATGGTGGTGGACGACGTACCGGAGGGAAAATTCTGAAAAGCCCTTTGAAGAATTGTTGTATAATTCTTGAAGAGTAAAGGGAAGTGGACCCATCTTGTCGGTATCTTGAAATCGCTGCCAGGAAAACCTTTAAGGTTGCATGAGATAATCCCGATCTTGCTAGATGCAAGAAAAAAGGTAAGATTCGCTCTGGCTTAGCCAAAAAAGGATGAATTCCAGCTGAACAACACCGGTACAACACAGGTACAGAAGCGTTTCCACTTGAGTCTGGATGTCTTTATTGTAGCAGGTGCTTTTGCTTTGGCTAGTACCTCTTTCAATCTGCAGGGATGTTTAGATGGGCGAATTCAAGGTACTCAGGCGCCAGGCCGCTAACCTCATAGATGTCGGGTCCGGATGGTAAATCTGACCGTCCTGGATGGAGTGTAGGTCCGGAGTCGGACGCAACTGAATTGGTTCGCACTCCGATAGGAGAAGGAGCTCGGTGAACCAGTATTGGCGAGGCCATCTGGGGGCAATAGGAATCAGTCGACACGGTTCCTTCTTCATCTTCTGCAGAACTATGGGGATCGACGGTATCGGAGGAAAAGCGTAAGCATAAATTTGAGACCAGTTGATCGAAAACGCATTCCCCTGAGAGTCTTTGTGGGGATGCCAACTTGCAAAGAACTGGCATTTGCTGTTCTTCCTGGTCGCAAAGAGGTCTAGATCTGGATGACCCCACTGCCGAAAAATCCAATCCACCGTCTGTTGATGAAGCTCCCACTCGTGAGTGGACACTGTCGTCCTGCTGAGAGTGTCTGCAAGAACGTTCTCCGTTCCCGGTACATGAACTGCCCAAAGATCTATTCTGTGACGTATTGCACATGCCCATAGCTCCTGGGCTTCCTGAGACAAAAGAGCCGATCTTGTCCCTCCCTGTTTGTTGATATAATGCATGCTTGTTGTGTTGTCTGTGCGAACCAATACAGTGGCTCCTTGAATGAGTGCTCGCAATGATTTGAGGGCAAGGAAGATGGCTCTCAGCTCTAACAGATTGATGTGCCAACTTTTCTGTTGTGGGCTCCATTTGCCGCTAATTGTCAGTCCCTGAAGATGAGCTCCCCAACCTTCGAGGGATGCGTCTGTGCTGATTGTAAAGTTTGGTGCATCCTGAAGGAACGCGCAACCCTGTTGCAGATTTCTTTTTTGTGTCCACCAAAGAAGGGAACCCCGAATGCGAGGGGTGATGTGGATGAGGTACTCAAAAGAACCGGAGATCTGCAGCCATTGAAGACTGAGCTCTTCTTGAAGAGGCCTCATTCTGAGTCGGCAATTCGGTATCAAAGGAATGCAAGACGATATCATCCCCAGAAAGGATTTGAACCGTCGGACTGAAACTGACTTTTTTGAAAGAAGATTCCGTGCCATATCCTGGATTCTGTCCTGCCTCTCGTCCGACACGAAGGCTTGGAGCAGCTGGGTGTCTAAGGTTGCTCTCAAGAAAGCTCGTCTTCGGGATGGTACCAACTGGGAATTGCTGACGTTGATGGAAAGACCCAGAGATTGAAAGAGAGCTAGACACTGCTGTAAATGGTTGTCTGTGTCTGCGTAAGAACTGGCCTTGATAAGGCAGTCGTCCAAATATGGAAATATTTGTATTCCCTCCAGCCGGAGGTGTGCTGCTACCGGAGCAGGACCTTTATAAATACCCTGGTGCCGAGCGCAGCCCAAAGGGAAGGACCATGAACTGATAATCCCTGCCAGCCACTCTGAATCGCAGGAACTTTCTGTGACGAGGTAAGATGGGGATGTGGAAATACGCATCTTGGAGATCCAAGGTGGCCATGTAGTCTCCAGCCGATAGGAGATGCAATATTTCTTGTAGCGACAACATTCTGAACATTAGCTTCTTCAAATATTTGTTTAGGGCACGGAGATCCAGAATTGACGCCACTCTCCGGATTTCTTCTTTACCAGAAAGAATCTGGAATAGAATCCGGTTCCTCTCAGAGTCTGAGGAACCTTCTCGATTGCTCCTTTCTTCAACATCAAATTGATTTGGGCAAACAGTTCTTTTAGATGAGCTGGAGGTGGGCCCTTTGGGGGAACGTATGGAGGAAACTGTTCGAATTCGAGGGCGTGGCCCTTGGCCACGATGTCCAAGACCCACCTGTCTGATGTTATCGATGACCATTTTGAGTAGAATTTTGATATTTGTTTTCCAATTTTTATTTGAGATTGGGGCAGAAGTGGTAGCAGGTGATAAAGCTCATTGTCGTTTATCCTTTCCGCGGTAGGCCGCCTCCTCTTGTTGTGGGAATAATTAGTGTTGCGTTGGCCAAAAGACTGGTAACGCTGGTTTTGGTAGCGTTGATTCCCCTGCCTGTAGGAGGACTGCTGAGTATATCCGCCTCTGGTAGAGGACGATCCACGTCCTTTCGCCCCTCGAAAGGGCGGCTTACGAAATTGTAGGGTGTCTAGGGATTTAGCTGTTTCTGTGTCCTTGTTGATTGTCTGCAGGGCTTCTCCCACATGCGGACCAAACAGAAACTCTCTGTCATAAGGCATGTTCAATACCTTTGCTTGCACTTCCTGGCGGAACGAAGTGGATCGTAGCCAACCTTGCCTGCGTAAGACAGCCGATCCTGCCAATTGCCTGAACCCAGTTGAAGCCACATCAACACAGAGTCAATCATCTCTGCCGAGATCCTTTCACCTTCCTGCAGGATTTTCAGAGCTTCAGACTTGGAGGGTTCTGGAAGCAAGTTGATATATGGTGAGATGTCCGACCACATTTGCCGGTCATATCTGCCTAGGATGGCCAATGAGTTTGCAGCTCGGACAGTGGTGGCCGCCATTGTTGACACACGCTTTCCAATGGCATCCAAGCGCCTGCCGTCTCTATCCGGTGTGGCTGCAAATGGAGAAGAAGGGTTTTTAGATCTCTTTTGTGCAGCCTGAACGATGACCGAATCCAGCTTCGGTTGTCCTATAAGGCAAGCAGTGGACTTTTGAGGAGCCTTATATTTTTTATCAATCCTTGGCAGAACCGGAGGTATGGAAGCCGGAGTTTTCATAACCTTAATTCCCTCCTTCCAGATGAAATCTATGATAGGTATAGACTTGGCTTGCTTCCTTGGCGGGTCTTTAAAATCATATAGAAAGCATTCCTGCTCAGTATGCTCCATGTCAATGTGAAAGCGCTGCGTAGCCCGCTCCATTAAAATGTGGAATCCACCCACGTCCACTGGAGGTGAATCAGAGGTAGCCGGTGGTAAAGGAGAAGGAGTTTACACTTGGTAATCATCCCACTCTGACATCAATGAACTGTCATCGACTTCTCCTTCCTCTCTTTCTTCTCCGTCAGAAGAATGTCGTTCTTCTGGTGGATTGGACAATGCAGGTGGAGGAGACCTTGGGGGTCTGAAATCAGGTCTAGGCGGTTGCACCACAGGTGTAGGAGGTACAGAACCTATTGACTCCGATGGCGGAAAACGCCTGCAATAGTCATCCAGCATGCATTGAAGGTTGGTAAGCAATGCTATAGGTATCTGAGCTGAGGAGACAGTGGTCACAGGCGAATGCACTTGCTCAGGTGAATGCTGATCTTCTTGATTGTCCTCCTGATAGTTAATGTTTAATTTGGAAGGACTTGTTGCCGTTCCAAATGTTTCCTCAATAACAAAATCCTCCTCACTGTCCTCAGAATCCAGTAACTTGTCTCGAAGCTGTAGGGATACCCCTTGTGGTGAGATGTGCAGAGGGGATAAAGGTTTTAAACTAGAACCACGCCTTTGAAGTAAAGATGGCTTTGGTGTCGACAAAAAAGCCATAGACTGTGACCAAACTTGCAGAGTGGTACAAGAAGATAGTTGTGGTGTCAACGGGGGCCCCACCAAAGGGCTCGTCAACCTGGGCTTGGCGACAGACGTTGACGAGGTCTTCGTCGACGGTAGAGTTATCATCGTCGATGGTGGTGTATCCGTCGATGGTGGTGTCTCCGTCGACGATGGCGTCTTCCGACGATGGTGTCCCCGTCGACAATGGTGTCTTCGTCGACGATGGTGTCTTCGTCGACGATGATGGTGTCTTCGTCGACGATGAAGGTATCTTCGTCGACGATGATGTGTCTTCGTCGACGATGGTGTCTTCGTCGACGGTGTGGTAGTTGTCGACGAGATCGTCGATGATGGTTTCTTCGGAAGAGCAAGTGTCAACGAAATCTTCTTTAGCTTGGTCGTCTACGAGGCGCCGACGATGGCAGAAGAAGAAGATTCTGCCATCGACGAGATAGGTCTAATAGAAACATAGACCATCGTCAGCGACGAAGACGCTGTTGACATAATCATCTCAGGCTTAGGAGAAGATAAAGGTTACCGTAGACGTGGAGGTAGCGTCGACTGAGATCTTCGTCGACGAAGGAGTCGACGACGGCATCGTCGACGACAGGGTCTGTTTCTGAAGTAAAGTCTTCTCAGAAGATATTTGAGGCAATTAGATGCACTTCCTGTGGGGATCTTCTTTAAACAGCCAGAGCTTACCACAAGAGTCCACAAGGTCTGAATAAAGATTTCTTGGAAGAAGACATCTTCAAAACTAGATTCCAGAAGGAAAATAGAGAAGTACTGAGCAGAGCTCAGGGAGACTCCCTTCACACGACGTACGGTAGAAAATCTGAGAGCCTGAGTCTCTGGGGAGAACCTTCTGGTGGGTGCTGTTGCCTGATTGGCTGCAGTTTGGGCTTTACAAAATGACTAGGATAGTGATGAGTGTGGAAGTTTTTTCTCCTGTAGCTTGGGCTACTTTACTTCCTGGTTGGGAATTACTGTTTTTTTCCTATGTTATTATGGCATATTATTGCTTTTTTATGTACCGTGGGACTCCCACTCCACTCCGATTCAGGCATGTGAATCTATGAAAGACACCCCTAATACTGGAGAAGTCTTGTATAGTATAACGATTCACAATGATATGACGTAGGTAAGTATACAGCCATAAAGGGTTAACAAAAATATATACAGTGACATGAGGTAGATTTAGGATACAACTAGATATAAGGTGTACAGGGTTCTTCCATTATGCAATAGTTTTTAAATGTCTTTTTCCTGTGCATTCTACATTCCTACATTCTACATACCAATAAGGTATAGACGGGAACTGGCCTCTCACTCCAGACTAAGAAGTCTGTGTAATTGTGTGTAAGGAGAGATTGTCCTTGCTGCTCGCACTTCATCATAGGGTGATGTGCATGTGTAGTACATTGTTTCAAACAACTGCATCTGTGCTGACATCGCTTCCCAAGATCACATCCAAAAGTAGTAGAGTGTAAGAAGGCACAAACCTGTTCTCTAACAAATTTCTGCAACATAATTACTGTAAATAGTATTGTGTGCGAATGGAATGGGCTCTCTTCCGAGTCCTCTCCCCAGGATGACAGCCATGCACCTTATGGTGGGAGGAAAGA